>NC_142756.1:0-25000 GCF_054948205.1 Urtica dioica subsp. dioica
TACCCTTTTGACTATTTTCGTTCTTGTTTTGACTTAGCTTCCAGTTTAACTATTCCTATCGATGTGATTCGTGACAGTGACCTCATGGACCCAAATGAACAAAGCTTGAGCTAAAAACTTGGACTCAAAAGTTCACAAACCTTTTCCAAGTTTAGCTTAATGCCAACTGACTCCACTAAAGAGCTGACATTGAAAATCTCTCGGTTCAAATGAATTTGTTTTCTACTCAAGAATTCGACCTAATTATGATGAGCGGATCCACTGAATATTATCTATGTTTACCCTTCATGAATGTCATCAGCTAGTCGGGATTTACTAAATTACCATTTTACCCTTCTAGCTGTTATTTCCTCAACTCATTTGTCGCTTGTGAATAAGTTAGAAACAATGTATTGACGAGGAGCTAACAAGTCACATTGTTTCATCCAAAAGAGTCAGGACTCAATTTGGACACTGGCCAGTTCATTTATTCACACTCCAAGGAACAAAGCATGAGGTGACATACATTGCATTTTAGCAATCTTGTACATGAATTCCATATCTATGAGAACTTCACAAAGTTACTCATGACAGACTCACAACTTAGTACTTCACCAATAGGCCTTGTTCGGAATCACATAGTGAGTCCGAACTTTGAATTTCTCAAATGAGAATACTAAGGTGTGAAATGGCATGTCTCATTTCAGGATTAAGGTAAGCATGATGCAATTCATACATAGTGACTTCGAGACATAAGAGGTTAAATGGTTTGTTCGTATATTGTCTCTAGAAGTGCACTGGTCAATTCAGTACCTTCGGAAGATACCTAGAAGAACTATAGAGTCCCCAACTCTCAATGCCTCATAACCAGACATCATAGATTCTTCTAACAATCATACTGAGGTCAATAGTCCTTTGACCCTAAGATTGCGAACATATCGTTTTAAGCAAACTACGAAGAGTTTGTTCATGCAAATCTACATTTGTCTCTTCGTAAGTTGTTAAGTTTGTTTATGGACTAAAAGACTAAGGTTTTATCATAAAGCTTAAAACAAAGAAAGAATGAATGAACGTTTCAACTTTATTAATGAATAGATAGGCAATTACAAGCAAGAGTCTTCATGAGACTTTATTATATCAAATGTACAAAATAAAGACTACAACTCTTCTTGTGGGCACCATTGACAACAAACTCCCACTTGACTCAAAGAAGGTGTGTGTAGTCCTTCATGCCTAATCCCTCACGATGTTGGTCGAAGACCTTGTTCGCTAGGGCCTTGGTGAATGGATCTGCGAGGTTGTCCACCGTTGAGATCTTCTTCACTTCCACGTCTCCGCGCTGCACGATCTCTCGAATCAAATGGTATTTCCTCTCAATATGCTTAGAGCGCTTATGGCTTCTAGGTTCCTTTGAGTTAGCGACAGCCCCACTATTATCACAATAAAGGGTCATGGGCTCGTCGACGTTTGGAACAACTTCCAAATACTTAAGGAACTTTCTAAGCCATACAGCCTCTTTGGATGCTTCACAACCAGCCACATATTCTGCTTCCATTGTGGAGTCAGCAATGCAAGATTTCTTAATACTTCTCCACACAACAGCTCCACCATTAAGGATGAACACAGATCCCGAAGTGGATTTCCTGGAATCCTTATCCGCTTGAAAATCGGAGTCGGTATATCCCGTCATAGTCAGGTCAGTACCTGAGTATGTAAGCATCAAGTTCCTAGTTCTTCGAAGATACTTAAGAACATGCTTAACAGCAATCCAGTGCTCGGGTCCAGGGTTGGATTGGAAACGGCTAACTACGCCAACGGCGAAACATATATCAGGTCTAGTGCAAAGCATAGCATACATGAGGCTTCCTATGGCAGAGGCGTAAGGAATCATCCTCATGTCTTCAATCTCTTGTGCAGTCTTGGGAGACTGGTCCTTAGAGAGTGAAACTCCATGCCTAAAGGGTGTTTGACCCCTCTTGCAGTCTTGCATCGAGAAGCGACCATCACCTTATCAATATAAGATGCTTGAGAGAGTGACAGGGTCCGGTTTTTCCTATCTCGAAAGATTTGGATTCCCAGAATGTACGCGGCTTCTCCTAGATCCTTCATATCGAATTGCTTTGCTAGCCAGACCTTAACCTCAGATAACTTACCCACGTCATTACCAATGAGAAGTATATCATCGACATATAGTAACAGAAACACAACTTTACCTTCGTGTATTAACTTGTAAACACAAGGCTCATCTATTGACTGTTCAAAGCCGAAGCTCTTTACAGTTTCATCGAATCTAATATTCCATGACCTAGATGCTTGCTTTAGTCCATAAATGGATTTAAGCAACTCACAAACCTTGGTCTCTTGACCTTTATCCACGAAACCGTCTGGTTGAGCCATGTAAATGCGCTAGTCAAGATTGCCATTCAGAAAGGCTGTCTTGACATCCATTTGCCAGATCTCATAGTCGAGAGCTGCAGCTATGGATAGGAGTATGCGGATGGATTTAAGCATCGCGACTGACGAGAAGGTTTCTTCATAGTCAATCCCTTCTTGTTGGGTATAACCCTTCGCCACAAGTCGTGCTTTGAACGTCTCGACGTTCCCATCAGGACCCCTTTTCTTCTTGTATATCCACTTACACCCTACGGGTTTAATCCCTTCAGGAAGGTCTACAAGTTTCCAGACTTTGTTGACATACATCGAGTGCATTTCATCTTTCATGGCGTCAAGCCAAAGGTTTGATTCAGAACAAGCCATCGCTTGGCTATAGGAAACAGGGTCATCCATGTCGGAGACGGCTACAAGAGAGTCTCCATAAGACATGTACCTGTCAGGCTTTTGAGTAGCCCTCCCACTACGTCTAAGTACTACTTGACGAGATTCTGATGAGTTAGGTTGTGTTTCAGTTGGGGTAAGAACAGTTCTTACAGATGAGGTAGAAGCTTCCTCACCCAACTTTTCTTTAAGCACAATTTTGCTTCTAGGTTTTGCATCTTTCATAAAGTCCTCCTCGAGGAAACGAGCATTCGTGCTAACGAAAGTCTTATCGTCCTCGGGACTATAGAAAGTAAAACCTTTGGTTTCCTTCGGATATCCTACAAACACGCACAATTCTGACCTACTAGCCAACTTGCTAGTCTTTTGCCTCAGCACGTGTGCAGGGCAACCCCAAATTCGGATGCGGCCAAGATTCACTTTACAGCCAGTCCATCGTTCATAAGGAGTACCAGGAACCGTTTTAGACGAAACTTGGTTCAGAATGTAAGCGGCTGTTTCGAGGGCATATCCCCAAAAGGAAGGAGGGAGTGATGAGTAACTCATCATTGATCTAACCATCTCCATTAGAGTTCGGTTCCTTCTCTCTGACACTCCGTTTTGTTGAGGTGTGCCAGGTGCGGTAAGCTGAGAAGCGATACCTTCTTCTTTAAGAAAGTCATCGAACTCTCCAGACATATATTCACCACCTCGATCGGATCGAAGGGTTTTGATCACTTTGCCAGTTTGCTTTTCCACTAAAGCCCTAAAGACCTTAAATACGTTAAAGGTCTCGGATTTGTGTTTGAGCAAATAGACAAACCCATATCTTGAGTAATCATCAGTGAAGGTAACGAAGTATTTGTATCCTCCACGTGCCTCTTGGTTGAGCGGACCACATACATCAGAATGTATTAGTTCCAGCAACTCAGTGGCTCTTCGACCCTTATCGGAGAAAGGTCGCTTAGTCATTTTTCCTTCTATACAGGATTCACAAGTAGGTAGTGAACCTATTGCAGAGGCTTGGAGTGGACCATCCTTCACAAGTCTCTTAATCCTATCTAGACTGATATGACCAAGTCTTAAGTGCCAGAGGTATGTTGATTTTGTTAGATCGGAGGATTCAGAAAGTTTGATCCTCTTTGGCTCCCTAATTAGATCGTTATCTATTTCGGTGTCTAAAAGAGAAGGTTGAGTGGGATAGATGTAAAAAAGACCATTCTTCATACATGCATCAGTGACAAAAGAATTAGAAAAAGAAATACGAATTCCATTCTTTATAAACTTTAAATAATAATCTTGCTCGAAAAGTTGAGCAACAGATACTAGGTTTTTCCCAAAGGAAGGAACATAATAAACATTATTCAAATTTAAAGTTCGATCTTCAAAAGATAGCGTCACGGATCCCACAGCCTTCACAGACACCACGCTCTCATCACCCCACTTGAAGCAGAAGTCGCCATCCTCTAAGCTTTTGCTTTTCCTAAAACCAGTCAAGGAGCAGCAAATATGGTTAGTAGCAGCGGAGTCAATAATCCACGATGATACATTATCAGCTACTAAACAGGCTTCAGTAACAAGTACAATACCTTTTGCTTTGGTTTTGAGGTAGGCAGGACAGTTCCTACGCCAGTGACCAGGCTCGTTGCAGTGGTGACACTTGTCGTTAGACTTGTCCACCTTCGGAGCCTTTGGCGCCTTCTTCTTCGTGTGAACCTTAGGTTGGTTCTTCTTCTCGGCGTTGCGAGGTCTCTTCTTAGATCCAGAGGTAGAGGCAGTAGCATGTACTTCTCCTTGAGCCCTCTTTTTCTTAGTGAGTGCCTCAGCGGTTTGAAGTTCCTTCATGAGCTCGGTAACAGTGTACTCCAGCTTGTTCATGGAATAATTCAACTTGAAGGTATCAAAGGTTTCGGGGAGAGTTTCCAAGATCATATCTATTTTAGTCTCCCCATCAATCTCAGATCCAAGAATCTCCATTTCGTTTAGATAGCTAATGATCAGCATCATATGATCTCTAACGGGAGTTCCAGCCTTCATACGACAGTTCATGAATTGTCGGACCGCTTGTTGCCTAGCTTGACGTCCTTGCCCTCAAAACATCTCATGGAGATTGTAGAGCATATCGGTGGCAGTTTCATAATCACGATGTTGTTGTTGCAACACATTGTTCATCGATGCCAAAATATAGCATCTCGCAATCTCATCGGATCGAAGCCAGGCCGCCAGGGCGTCTTTCTCCTCTTGCGTCGAATCTTCATTCGTTTGAGGACAGGGGGTGGTGAGAACCCATTTGTGCTTGTCGACAGTAAGGACTATGTCGAGGTTACGTTTCCAGTCGACGTAATTGTCGCCTTCGAGTTTATTCGAGGAAAGAATTGTAGAGAGAGGGTTGAGAGACATATTGCCTATAAAAGTTGAAACAAGTTTATGATTAGTCTTTGGTTTAGGATTTAAGTTTTATTAAGACTTTTGTAAAATCCAAAGGTGTTATAAACCAAACGATAATTTACTCCCTCAAGAGAAGGCCGCAAAAAATCTCCATTTATAAGTAAATGACACATCATTAATGCTAAGCCAAGATGTCAATACATCTATTTTGACTAGCCACCTTTTAAATTGGTTTGATCACTCACATCCTTTCGCAGAGCCTCAAGGGAGGATTACTAGGGATTGAGCCTAAGTGTGTAACCAACCACTTAGTCCAAAAGATCAGCTTTGAAAAACAATCCCCCAAGGGGAGGCCTTGTCATCATTGCATCACTCTCGGACGTAGCTCATTGAGCAATGATCGAAGCAATAACGCCTTGGAGTACTCACATTTAAGTGAGGGTCGCAAGAGCGGCTCTTAGTCCCACGTTATTGCATCTTTCATTAGTGTTGGGGATCGCGGGTTACAAACAACGAATATAACCCTCCCACTTAGTTTTTGGAGATGGTTCATCGACTCTTATAAGTTCGGAAACAAATTTCCTAGTTAGAGAGCGACAGAGCGGACAACTAGAAGAGAATCCTAGATCGACATGTTCAGAGCAGTATTAGTGCATAAAGGCACAAGGTACATACTCGATCTTTTCCTATTTTCTATTTCGGGAAAGTGCGTGAGGGAAGTGTGAACTTCAACTCACTCGAACACTTGAAAGTTTGAGATTACACATCTTTTTATTTTTCGGCTTGTCTACAAGGAGACCTCCCACTCAAATTTTCAAGAGCATATAGATTTTGAACATATGTGATATAGATATAGTTTTGAAAACATTTTGAAAATTTATTTGATTTGGATGACAAAATATTTTCAAGTTTGAAAGTGAAAACGGTTTTTCAAAATTCAAACTAGTTTTGTAAAAATTCAATTTCAATTAAACTTTCAAAAATCAAAACATTTTAATCTTACACATCATGTTTATAATCATATGAAAAACATTTTTGCTCAAGAAAATTTCCTCATTAGAGTTCTATAACTCATGGTAGTGGGGTTTGAAAATCCGGATTTCTAAAAAAAACTTGAGTTTCAGACAGCCGCGCACCTCGGAGTAAAATTGCCATATCTGGCGGCTCCGATGTCCTTCTCAGCCGAAACCGGTGGCATTGGACAGAGGACAGACAGAGCTTTAATTTGATTTAAGAATCATTAAATTTATATTTCTGAGCAGAGAGTTATGCCACTTTTAATGCGGGTTTACTCCAGCTCGAAGAAAAAGAAATAAATTAAAGCTTGGTCCTATTTAGGTGCGAAAAAGAATCAAGTGTAACGGAACGTTTTAAGATGTTGTTTAAAGCTTTTATTTGTGTTTTATTAGCAGGGTAATAACATAGAATAAAAGAAATAACAACAAGCATAAAACGAATACGGTAAATAAAAGAAACTAGAAAGACAAAGTAACTAGTCACAAAATTTACCGAAATTTCTCAAACCTTTAAAACACGTTTTTCAATATAAAAAATTAAAAACTTTTAGAACTGATTCTAATGTGTTTTAAAAACATCCCAAACTCATAGAAAATCAACATGCTTTTTAATTTAAAGGCAAGAGCAATAAATTAAAAAAAAATCTAAGATTACAATTCTAACTTGTCACAAAATTAGTAAACTTTCGAAAACGATTTTCAAGCTCATAATTTTAAAAACATGTACATGCTAATCTTTGACCATAGCTCTGATACCATTTGTTGGAATTGATCTAGGGTTTAAGAAAAAGATTAAACGCTTCGGGAAGCGGCGGAATTTTAAAAAATTTCTTTTCAGGTAAAAACAGTTTTTACTAACCTAGACAAAGACGCAAGTACATGTAATTAAAAATCATTATGAGCTAAGAGTTTACTAACCTTTCTTGAAGCTTGAACTTTGAAGAAGCTTTTGGAAAGTTTTCTATGCTCGTCTCCCCTCGCAGCACGTCTGTCTTTCTTTCCTCGGCACCTCGAGCAACCACGAAAGTTTCTATCACTAAATCACTCGAAAAGAAAGAATCAGTGAGTGGGCACTTTTAAACACTACGACTTAAGAACAAGTCTCGAAGTCGCAGAGCTAAACACTAGGTCGAGTGAGGACCTAGGTGCCAAGACAAGAAAAAAATCGAAAATAAACTAGAGAGAGAGAGAGAGGATTTTCGGCCAAGTTCTAGAGAGAGAGTCTCTCAATCTCTTAAACTTAGGATGAATGAAATGTGAGGAATGGGGCTCCTATTTATAGGAGATGTTTTACCTTCAATAAGGTACTTTCCTCTTCTATAGAATATCACATATTCATGAGCAAAAATCCCTTATTTCCCATTCCATGTTGGGCGCCCAAGGCTGCCTCCTAGAGGCTTGGATTTGTTTCCTTTTTTGTTCCTTGCCTTGCCCATTACTCTCTTGGCCGAAATTCCTTGTGCATCTACATGCAAATTTGTTTCCTCTTTTTCTTTTGGCAAGTATCTAAATACATTTATGCACAAAATAAACTCTCTTTCCTTGGGTATTATGGGCGCCTATTCTCATCTAGAAGGAGCTTCTAGAAGCTTCTTCATTTGTTCATGACAACATGAGAAAAGCCCATTAAGAATTTTCAATAAAATTCTTATGAAACGAAATTAATTCACAAGGCCCAATAATCAAGTTATGGCCGAGTGACATTAAGTCATCAAATGAACTTGTCAAAAAATTTACTGACATTCATTTCATCATATGTCTCAAAAGACAAAAATACCCTTTTGACTATTTTCGTTCTTGTTTTGACTTAGCTTCCAGTTTAACTATTCCTATCGATGTGATTCGTGACAGTGACCTCATGGACCCAAATGAACAAAGCTTGAGCTAAAAACTTGGACTCAAAAGTTCACAAACCTTTTCCAAGTTTAGCTTAATGCCAACTGACTCCACTAAAGAGCTGACATTGAAAATCTCTCGGTTCAAATGAATTTGTTTTCTACTCAAGAATTCGACCTAATTATGATGAGCGGATCCACTGAATATTATCTATGTTTACCCTTCATGAATGTCATCAGCTAGTCGGGATTTACTAAATTACCATTTTACCCTTCTAGCTGTTATTTCCTCAACTCATTTGTCGCTTGTGAATAAGTTAGAAACAATGTATTGACGAGGAGCTAACAAGTCACATTGTTTCATCCAAAAGAGTCAGGACTCAATTTGGACACTGGCCAGTTCATTTATTCACACTCCAAGGAACAAAGCATGAGGTGACATACATTGCATTTCAGCAATCTTGTACATGAATTCCATATCTATGAGAACTTCACAAAGTTACTCATGACAGACTCACAACTTAGTACTTCACCAATAGGCCTTGTTCGGAATCACATAGTGAGTCCGAACTTTGACTTTCTCAAATGAGAATACTAAGGTGTGAAATGGCATGTCTCATTTCAGGATTAAGGTAAGCATGATGCAATTCATACATAGTGACTTCGAGACATAAGAGGTTAAATGGTTTGTTCTTATATTGTCTCTAGAAGTGCACTGGTCAATTCAGTACATTCGGAAGATACCTAGAAGAACTATAGAGTCCCCAACTCTCAATGCCTCATAACCAGACATCATAGATTCTTCTAACAATCATACTGAGGTCAATAGTCCTTTGACCCTAAGATTGCGAATATATCGTTTTAAGCAAACTACGAAGAGTTTGTTCATGCAAATCTACATTTGTCTCTTCGTAAGTTGTTAAGTTTGTTTATGGACTAAAAGACTAAGGTTTTATCATAAAGCTTCAAACAAAGAAAGAATGAATGAACGTTTCAACTTTATTAATGAATAGATAGGCAATTACAAGCAAGAGTCTTCATGAGACTTTATTACATCAAATGTACAAAATTATGACTACAACTCTTCTTGTGGGCACCATTGACAACAGGAACGTCAACTCTGATAGGCACCAGGTCGCGAAACTTTTCCCTTCTTAGAGCAAGGATTCTTTTAGGCCGTGTGTTCAACAGTGTGTAGTTTGCATAGTCGTAAAACTTATTCGGTAGCTGAGGCTTTTGTTCCGCATGTGGACGAGAGATTTCATCGGGCTTTCCCCTTTTCCTCCGTAAGTCACGGGTATCAGAGTCTTCCTCCTCCCTACGACGGTCGTTGTTGGATTTTTGATTTTGCATGAAGTCCTCTAGGGACATATATTTTTCTGCACGAGTCAAGAGCTCGGCCATTGTTCGCGGCTCTCGCTTGGCGAGGGAGCTGAAGAAGTCCCCCATTTTGAAGCCCCTCAAGGATCACTGCAACGGCGTCTCCGTCCTCGAACTGGTTAAACTTTGTTAGACTCTTCAGTGAATCTAACCAAGTATCTGCGGAAGGATTCTCCTCTTCTCTATTTGAGGGATCGCAAGTGAGCTTTTCCAAACATTTTCTCACGGGAGCCGCTAAAGCGAGTGATGAAGGATAGCTATTGCTCCTTAAACGAGTTGATCGACCTAGGCCTCAGGTTTCTGAACTATTTGAAGATGAGTCTACCTAGCGTGAGGCTGAATGCCTAACACAAGGCTGCCGATTAGTTCCTCTTCACGGCCATCCACATGCGGTATTGTTGAATATAATGAAGAGGGTCTGTTTTTCTTTCGTAACGCTGGAGATCCGACATACGGAAATAGGCCGAGAATTCACTTGTGAGGATGTCAGCCACAAACGAGGAAGCTGTAAGTTCCATCATTCTCCGGACCTCTTAAGTCATTGTGTGACGATGCGACTTTTCGGACCGTCTGACTTATCTTAATTTTTTTTACTTAGAAAAAAGAAGTGGATAACTTTTTTTTAAAACATCATTTCAAATATTTATAAAGTCTAGACTTTAAAATAAAACAACTTTGAAAATAACCACAACGTTTAAAGTCTTACAATATTATTTGATGAAAATAAAGAAATGCTTAATTTATAATGCATAACCAAAGTAGATGATCTAAAATTCCTTAACGGAACTAAAACCATGAAATTCAACTTCAGTTTAACAAAGCTAATTAAACTTTAAAAATATCTTAACCATAAAATCTCAAACCGAGTGTTTAGAAAATTGCAGAATGGAAGTCTTTAAAAACGAGCGGAACCACAACCCAACCCCTTAGCCATTGAACGCTGCTGATCCACCCTCCTCACTTGTTCATTTGTTGTTTACCTACAACACGGACGAAATACACTTAATATGAGCTTACGCTCAGCGGGAATAACTATGACTCACAAAAGATGAGTAATGTAATGCATGAACCGATTATAAGTGTTTTAGTTCTTATGGTGTCATGGTCTTTCGTATCATAAATCTTATCATATTTTATTCGAGCCCTAGATTAGTCGTACCAATTTCAGTGTACACTTTGGAAACGAACTACGGGGATGCGACCTCCCATAGTTCGCACCATCTATTAAACATTATCGTATGAGAAAACTCTCTTTATGAGTCTGTAGGTCGGTTTGAGAGAATTCTCTTAATACCTCCGTAGCTCGAGGCGGTACGACTCTGTTACTTATCTTATCACTTCATTATTCACGTTGCATACAAAGATGACATATGACATAAACATAAAAAGCAACATGGCTAAGCATGGGAGTATGTCATGCAAGCAAATTAACTAATCTCATACATTAGATCATCATAAAAATGACATATTATAATCACCACAATCTACTCAATAACAGATAAACACACATATAAAAATATCAGACAAGCAATCACATCATGCATATCAATCAATCCAGATCACACATTCATCATATTTAATTTTGAACGAATCGGTATTGTAGTGAGATTATTCCCACCTTTGTTTTGGAGAAAAAATAAGACTGTTCGTCGTGGACGGCTCGGGAAAGCTAGGCGGTTCGAAAGCTAAACGAAAAAAATAAAGCTTATCTCTAATTATCTCTGGTACTTTAAAAAACATACAAGGCTTCTGGAAAAGTATTCCAGAAACAAAAATTGAACATGAAAAGACCAAAATACCCTTAATCCTAAAGTATCGGGGAAAAAATATTTTCTCGAAAAATTCTGAAAAAAATCCAAAAGCTAGAGAATAAATAATTGAACCTTTTCATTTTCAGTGGTATGACCAAAAGCTTAAGAGAAGAGCAAGAGAAAATTCAAAAGTAACCACTAATTAAGCAACATGCCTCTCAACACTCTCTCGATCATCCTTTCCTCGAACAAACTCGAAACCAAGAACTACGTAGATTGGAAACATAACATCGACATAATACTTACCGTTAACAAGCACAAATGGGTACTCACCACCCCGTGTCCTCCTCTGACGAATGATGATTCGACTCAAGAGGGCAAAGACGCCTTAGCGGCCTGGCTTCGATCCGATGATATTGCGAGATGCTATATCTTAGCATCAATGAACAATGTGTTGCAAAAACAACATCGTGACATCGAGACTGCCGCTGACATGCTCTACAATCTCCTTGAGATGTTTGGAGGGCAAAGGCGTCAAACAAGGCAACAAGCAGTCCGACAGTTTATGAACTATCGCATGAAGGCTAGGACTCCTGTCAGGGACCATACGATCTTGACACTGGTCTCAATCGGGTAATTGCCAGGTTTGCGGCCACTTGACTTTGATCCATGATTTGAGGTTCACTTGTTTTAGTCCTAGCGTGGTCCATTTGAAAATTTGTGAATCAGATCTTCGCCGCAGGACTCTGGTGTATGTCCAATTCCGATGAAGAGATGAGTGTTGAACCCGAAGAATTGTGTAGATTGAGCACCTGCTCTCGACAATGTTGTCGGGATAGGGATTCCGATCAATACAAGGTGGCTGATAGGAGGAGCACTATGAGACCGTATCGATTCATCGATTTGGGTTTGCATCCTTTGCAGTTACTCCGCCATGTTTTGATTGGATTCGTCAATTTTTGCCATTACCACATCGAGCATGGCTAGGAGATTGGCCGGAGCTGCTTCTGGTTGACGAGTCAGACATTTTGGATGTTTTCAAGAGAGATTCGGCTTCCTTAGTTTTGAAAGATTTATTTGCTTTCCCACAGACAGCCTCAAATTATTGACGTGAAAATCGTCAAGGTCAACAATCACGAATATGGCGTAGACGATATTCAATTTATATAAAAGAGAAATGGGATAAAATCTAGTTTCGGGATTCAAAATTTCTTACTAAAAAAAAAAAAAGCTGAAAATAGAAAGTGAGAACAAACTGTTTGTTTATTTGATCGAGAAGATAATAAAAGAATCGGGTTCCTAAAGTCCTGCCCCTGGTTAGGTCTTGATATAAGCTATTTATGCTCATTTCTTATAATGTGTTCCCCTCATTAGTTTGGATACATACGTTTCTATTTTGTATATAACGTGTAATAAATATCTATCCTCATTTATTACTTCAAGTTACATATTTTGAACTCCATCTAACGAATCTTTGTCGAGGTAATCTTTCCTTCGAGTTGTTGTCGAGCTGGAGGTATATTCTTTCTTCGAAATTGTGTTAACGAACCACATTCATCTTTAAAGGGGCTGGGCCTATTCTACTTCTTGTATTTGTAAATTGGGCTTTTGTTATTAGGCCCAATTTTTTGAGCTGGTGGACGAGGTCTTATACCAACAATAATCGCTGTGCATATACTTATAAATATAAATTTGTAAGAGTAAGGTCATCTCCAACCGATCACTCTATTCCTCAGTAAACAGTGATTTATCTCTAACCGAACTCTATTTCTCACTCTATTTTCCACTATATTTTTATCCCCTTTTATCTCTTATTTATACTTCTACCCCTATATTTTTATTATTATTACTAATTAGATAACTTGGAAGAATTATGATAATGAGTAAAATATTACTCTATAAATTAATTATAATTATAAATATAAATACACATTAAATAAAATAAAATTTTATTTAAAAATTACAACACAAAAAATAAAATACAACACAACACAATTAAAATAAAATAAATACAACACAACTCAATTAAAATAAAGTAAAACTAACTAGAACACAACAAATAAAAGTAACTTTAACACAAACAATTATGATTCGGAATTAAAATACTCTTCCCACAAGTGCTCAATCAATGCATTCCGAAGTGCGATGCGTGCATCTTTATCTCTTATCCCACGTGAGAATCTTGTAAGTGAATTGTCAAATCGCGTCAGAACGAGTTGAGGAACGTGAGAATCTTGTAAGTGAATTGTCAAATCGCGTCAGAACGAGTTGAGAAACGTGAGAATCTTGTAAGTGAATTGTCAAATCGCGTCAGAACGAGTTGAGAAACATGAGAATCTTTTAAGTGAATTGTCAAATCGCGTCACAACGAGTTGAGAAACGTGAGAATCTTGCTATAAATATTGCATTCACAAGTTGTAATTTCACCACATCACTCACCTTACTAAAAAAATGTCTAGAGCTTCTAATTACTCTCGAGATGAAGACAAACTCCTTTGTCGGGTTTACATGGAGACTTCGCAAGACCCAATCATCGGTATATACCAATCATCTGATCAGTTTTGGACTCGTGTTGCGGAAGCTTACAACAATGGCAAAAGTCCGGATTCAGAGATGCGTTTAACGCGATCAATCCAGTGTCGTATTCAAGTGATTGAGAAAGCTACAGGGAAGATGCATGCATGCATTCGACAAATTGAGAATACACACCCAAGCGGTGCTTCAACTGAAGATATTGTGAGTATTATAGTTTATTATTTTCTCACGATTAAATTTGTACTCAACCTTTGTTTTATCAACTTTCAGATGGATCAAGCTAAAGTATTGCTTTCACAAGATGAAAAATTCAAGAAAGGTTGGAAGTTTGATCATGTGTGGAACATTATTAAGAATTTTGAAAAATTCCAAGATGGAGCCTCAAGTGCAAGACAAACATCTCGAGGTTCATCTTGCCCATAAGAGTCAGAAAATCCAACTCCTGAATCTGCTAGACATCCATCTCCTACTGAGCAGCCGATTGGGGTGAAAAAAGCCAAATTAAAAAAAAGGATGATGGAATAATGTCTAGAATTAGTGGTATTGAAGAAGGAAATAAAGAACTTCTTGAGCAATTGAAGAAGACAAGTGCAATCAGGCAACGCCACTTGGAATTGAAAGAAATAAAGGAAGAAAATAAAATATTGTTCCGGGATTTAAGTTCAATACCAGATCACAGTTCGTTCATATGTTCAAGCCGAACAAGCGAAAATTATGCAAAAGAGGCTTGAACAACAACAATCCCATGCACCACCGCCGACTTCTGATTCATATTCTCAATATTTTACCGGTCTCGGGGGATCCGACACCAATCTTCCATAATATTAGTTTATCTATTGTAATTTTATTTTGTTGTGTTGTGTTTTTTAATGTCTTTTGAATTTTCTTGTTGATTTTCTTCCAAATTGCTAATGTAATTGTGTTTGGTATTACTTTATTATGATCGTTTTAATATTATAATTTTCTTGCAATGTGCAAAATCATTTTTGTATTTTAAAATATTGTTGTCTTTTAAATTATGCAAAATAATAAATTTTATATAAAAAATTAATTTTAGGGGTTAATATTAAATAATTATATAAAATCTGGACATTTGGGTAAATTTTAAAACTTATAAAGCAATGAACAGTGCAACGTTACAAATAACGCTGCACTGTTCAAAATTTTGATCCCACGCTATAATAGCGTGGAATATCAAGATCCACTGGAGCATCCCATGCTATATAGCTGAGATTTGGCGTTCCAATGGAGATGCTCTAATTTATCATAATAAATATTAATCATTCATTTTTTTCATTCATATTAATAGACAGATTAATTGCAATTCTTCTTTCAGTAACATCAATTAACTGTATAAAAATATAAAATCCACTTATTTTATTTCATTTCTTTTTCTTCTTACTCAATCATCATTTCTCTTCCATCTTACTCAACCCATCTCTCGAGTTTCCATATCCTCCTACCAAACAAAGGCTACATACTAGTTAGAGAGTCATAAAAGGTGACATAGTACATCATAATTTTTATTTTAGGATTGTTAGTGTCAATCGTTAACAAGTTAAGGTAAAATCTACTCAAAAAAAAAAAAAAGTTAAGGTAAAATCATATGACTAGACAACAATCATCGACTTATTCTTGACCTAAGACTGCATGTCTTGAGGTTTTTTATTTTATATTTTTTATTTTATCAAGCTTATTAAAAAATTTTGGATTTTGCTCTCGGTCAGTTTGACTCAAACGTATTCGATAAAAAAAAAGTATTATATTGGCGCAAATAGTTTCTTTTTGCATCCTCTGGATCCCCAGATTACAAAGATTCGTACTCGCCAACTGATTATATTTCTTCCATATAAAAAGAGTACCCTAAAAGAGAATACAACTCTATATGCAAAATCTTAGTTACATCATTTACTCTTACCTTAGAAGATATTCAAGCCATGACCAAAATAAGGCACTTTACCATTATGAATGCTAATTTCAGTTATTATCGAGCATATATATCCGAAAAAATAGGCTCTAAGATCACCGTATTAAAAAATTAACCGTTCATAAAATAAGAATTTCAAACCCATAAAAAATTAGGAATTTGTTGTATAGAATATGAATAAATTGGATATCCAAATATGATTACAAAAACAATAGTGGACTGGTGTTTCTTTTGTACAAAAGTTCATTATATATCCAGCAAAAAAAGTAAAGAGCTTAAAAGTATTTAAGATAAAACACAAGCATACAAGATTCTTAATTCATTAAATAATTAATCTTTATCAGGGATTCAGGGGTTATCAGTTATGAATAAGGAATGACGTATGAAAGTGGTGACTTTCCACTTAGTTTACATGCACTTCCCTCCATTAGTTATGAATAAGGAATGACGTATGAAAGTGGTGACTTTCCACTTAGTTTACATGCACTTCCCTCCATTTCCATTCAACGTGCTTTTTTATTTTTTATTTTTTTTATTTTTATATATATAAAAAAAATTCCCACTTTTAGAGTGTTATAAACTCGATTTTACTTTGAGATGAGTTTTGTTTTGATGATAGATACACCGAGAAATGTGTGACACGCAGATACCTTTTTCTTTCGCTTTATCATATTCATAGACACCAAAAGAAGGTTAATTATTTTTTCGTCCATGTTTGGAGACTTAATGAATGGTTCTTATGATTAGCTTTTCCAAGCCACACAAATGAATTATATCAAAATATGTGTATTAGTATTATTATTATTATTATTGTCTGTGGACAAACAAAATTAGTATAATAAGTGTCTCACGAACATCACTTGATTTTGAGAATGCAGATTGAAGAACTTCAAGTGTCTAGGTGGACTATCTCTAAATTTAGACGAATCTAACAAAAAAAAAAAGAAAGTAAATGAGGGTGATGAACAACAGGGGAAGTTTTTGGTGAGTGTTGGTGTTTATGAGAATCCCCTTCTTCTAGCTGTCTCTTTTTGTATTTGTCGGCCTTGGGGTCAAGTACGTGGGGTGTTAGCCTCACGTCTCTGGCAGTTATCAAGTAACTACCCCCAGAACATGCGTAGTGGGTGGTTCTTTTCTCGTTTGCTCGGCATAAACGTCGAGTTGAGCGTTTTACTTAAGTTTGAATTTATTTACACGTGTTAATGTTTGATCACTAGTTTATTTGACCTATCAGCTTCTCTTCCCTCCGAAGTTCTGCTCGGTAGGATTCGTTCTTGCTTTATGAACGGATCGTTCCTTAACTTTCATGATCCCGCGGGCTTATTTGACTCGGGCTCGGTGCTAGATTCCTAACGTTCTCGGTGCATCCAATCTCTTGCTCGAACCGTGCAAATTATATGAGTAACACTGTCTAAACCTATCCGAAATCACAATTATTTTATATCTTTTTGACATCCAGTAGATTGATTTTGCTAGCTATATAATATAATTAATTATTGAAATTAATTTAACAAGAATTTATTACAATTAGTCATTCTCTTCTTTTAAAATTTTAGTTAAAATTTCATTTTAGTTAAAATTTCATTTTATTAAAAAAATAGCACACTAAGCTCGCAGTAAATTAATTAACTAAAGAGTAAATTTAATTTAATATTTTCTTAATTAATTTATTTAGAATTTGGTGGGCTATTTTTTTTAATAAAATCAAGATGACTATTTTTAAAAGGACTATTAACTCAATTATCCCTTAATTTAATTATCTTATTGAAACCTTTGTATTAATAATGGGAAAGTCTAACATTGACTTCAACTTAACTTTGATGCAAAGACGGTATAATTTTTCTTCACGCACTCTGTGTCGTGATAATATACGAAGTTATTGTAGAATGTAAATGATTACAATTCAAATTTTTTATTGCTGTATGTCAATTTGAGAAAATATTCTAGTTTTGAGTTTATTTTTACACTTTTAAGTAGTATATACAAGTATTTGTTGCAACTAATAAATATTTCACCTCTTTTTAAAGTTCTAGCTCAAGTTTTATTTTATCGGAGAAATAATCCACCAGACGAAGTTAATTAAATTAGCTGTTTAGTTAATTTAATTAACTGAATAATTAATTTAATAAAATGAAACTTTAACTATTTTTTTTATAAAGAGGGTGCATTATTAAGTTACTGATCTAATTACCCTTAGTTTATACTTTATATTTTGATTTTAAACTATGCTGACTCAATATTCAACGGTCACACAAGTCATACCTTAAAAGAAAAGGAGATGTGTATGATACACCCTTGGCTAATAGTCTAGGATATTTCTGAATATTAAGCTAGCTAAGGAATATATTCTAATATGAAGCTAGCTAGGATATTGTTAGATAGGCAAATGCTATATAAAAGCGTAAGTCACACTATAATAGAAATCAATCAATCAGTTAATGATAAAATTAGCTTCTTTTTTATGCTTTTCTTTGGAGTTTATCCTCATTTGATTGCTACGCCTGAAGTAGGGTTGTATCATTGGTGCTTTAATTGAGAGGCTGTTTCAGGGTTATCGGAAATTCCTCTTCGAGTGAGAATGAACTCTTATGAAAAGCATAAAAGAGAGGCTAATCTCTTCATTAGATGATTGATTGATATCCATTAGAGTGTGACTTAGACCTTTATATAGTCATTTTCCTATCTAATAATATCAAGATATATTCCTTAACTAGCTTAATTTTTAGGAATATCCTAGACTATTGGCCAAGGGTGTATCATTCCCCAACCCTAAATCACTATGTACTCAAGATGGTAATTAAAAGTTACCTAAAGAAAATAACTAAAGAACAACTTGACAAACAAAATCATCTAAAAAAATAAAAGCTCTTGAAATCTTCTAGCATGATGTGTAGTTGTCAAGCACTTTCAGCCCGATCGCAGACACGTGTACGTTGAAACCCAATAACAAAAAAAAAAATCCCATGACCAAATTATGGGTTTCCATTTACCACTGTTTTCTACAGCGACCATGTGTTCTCCATACTCGATAAATTTCCAATGTCTTGAACGAACATCGCAATCCTCGTCTTGGCCAGGATTCTAACCTCATCTTCATCACCTTGGAAGCCGCTGATCGGAATTCTGAGAGAACCTCCATTACCGACGATTTCAAGCTTGACTTTGTCAAAGTTACGGAAATATTTGATGCATTCGGTTCTGGATTCCGTGCTCATTTCGCCATCAAAACTCGGCGCGACCATGGATGCTCATGACCTCCCTTCCGTTGACAATGGCAGCTACCTTCGGCGTAGCTCAACCGCATCTCTGGATAAAAGTGTCCACGAAGTCTAGCAATCTTTCCTTTTCCTCGGTCAATCATGAAGTCAGATTCCTTTCGTTTCACCTTCTTCACCGGTGTGGTCAAAACTTTGTGCTCGATCACAACCACGTCGTAAATTTCAGCGAGCTTTTCCACATCCATTTAAACCGTTCCAAGCACAGTTGACTTCGGTACACCTCCACCTAGATCTGTAGTCGTGTTCTTTGCGATTGTCGTCTCCGTTGTTTGCTGGAAAACTCCAACATAAAGCCCATTAGTAGGTTTTGTAAGTGAGAAATAATGTGGCCCAAATGTATTACCTATTAGTGTTTAATAATAGTAAGATTGAATCCTATTGGTTTATAAATAATAGTTAATTTATCTATATACTCTCTCTGATGGTGAGTCTATATAAATATAAACCATACGGATTGGTCCTCCCTCAACTCATTACGCTATTCTGATCTGCCATAAAAAGAAAGCTCTCAAGTCTAAATGGTCAAGAGAGAGAAACCAGTTCTAGTGATTCTGTCACCGTCGTCGCCGCTATCGTCATGGATCGAGGTAAGTTTTCTTGATCTCTAATGGGATGTGAAAATCATATAGTTCTACGATCTTGACTATTTAAGGTTGTCTAAATTATGCTTACATGTTGCATCAGAGCTTTGATTATGAATTAGTGTTTGTCCGATATAATGTCTCTATTATGTTTCTCTACTTCTCTATTGATTGGTATGGTTTTGTAATGTATTTCGCTACAATTTTTTTTCTTCTTTATTGCTTTATATTCAATTTTTATGTCTGGGTAATTAATTGAAACACAATTTGAATATGGATCGAGTCATATGTCCAAATTCACAAGAAGGAACCAGCCAAAGATATGTGCCATTTATGTAGAAAGACTAAACTATATCAGAATGATTGCCTGAAACGTAAGGCATGATTTTAAAGAAAGGGTAAGACTAGTGCTTTAGTATGTTTCGAATCAAATTTGGTTGAAGTGGATTACTTCTGGTTGTACCACTCATGTTTATTTAATGAATCATCAGCTTACTTGTGGCATAAATGTTTGGGTCTTATATCCAAAGAAAGAATATAAAGATTGGTAATGAATGATATCCTACCTGATTTGGATTTTACTTATCTTAGAATTTGTTTTGAATGCATTAATTAAGAGAAAGCACACAAGATACATACTTAAGAAATCAACCATAAGAAGATCATAGCTCCTTGAAATTATACACACCGATATTTGTGGGCCTTTTGACGTTCATTCACTTGGTGGAGAAATGGTATTTAATCACTTTTATCGATGATTTTTCACGTTATGGTTACGTTTATTTGTTGCATGAAAAATCTCAATCGGTAGATACCCTAGTATTGTTTATCAATGAAGTTGAAAGATAATTAGACTGAAAAGTGAAAATTGTCAGATCCGTTAGACGTTCCAAAAGATCAAAATGGCCTTATTAATGGAATTCCTTGTCGGCTCTCCCTGTTCAATTATTTTGAAGTCATTGGATCCTTTTCCTCGTTCGAGAACCTCTTCCCTCCTTCCACTCCGTTCCGAATGATTTCGAACTTTACACTTATAATTGCTGTACAATATTTAATTTTTCATTGAATTCTCTTGTATGACGAATCTTATGGAATAAGTTTTAATCTTATTCACATGGATTCCTTAGAAATTCCAAAAAGAGAAAGTTCAAAACAATTGAGATTTTTGGAGATTGGATGCAATTACCTAATTTAAATGGAATGCAACTACGTATGGATCTATGTGTAAACATAGTATCTATTTAGCTCGAAGGACCCCGTCTGATAATTAGAATGAATATAACCCTATACCCGGTCTGGAATGAACTTATTATGGAAGATATGATGAAAGTAGACAATGTCCTACTCCCTTTTATAAGTTCCTAGAAAGTCGTGTTATTTGTGCTAAATACATTATGCCAGGAACATCGCAACAAAATGGTGTTGCCGAATGGCGTAATAGGACATTATTGGATATGATTAGGAGTATGTTAAACAGTTCTTCTTCACCCAAATCATTGTGGATGCATGCTTTGAAGACCGCTGTTTAAATGGGGTTCCTAGTAAGTCTGTTCCTAAGACACCTTTTGAACTACGGACAGAAAGGAAATCCAGTTTAAGGCACCTTCATGTTTGAGGTTTTCCACAAGAAGTAAGAATTTATAATCCACATGTAAAGAAACTGGACCCAAGAATAATTAGTGGTTTCTTCATTGGTTATCTAGAAAAATATAAGGGTCCATTAGGTGTATAGCCAACTTAAACGTTTGCTTTTTGCAAAATAACCAACGTTTCGTAAATCTTAAGTAAATATCCACTGCATTTTATTTACGCTTATTTACAAGCGTATATTTACAAAAATAACCATAAATACCCAAAAAAAGTTTGAATTTATTTATGGGTATTTTTGTAAAAATACAATTATAATAAAATGCAGTGGCTATTTACCTAAGATTTACGAAACGTTGACTATTTTGCTAAACCCAAACGTTTAAATTGGATATTTTGCTAATTTTTTGAAAATATAAAGGGTATCGATTTTAATGTCCTAACCACAGTACGAGAATTATCGAAAGTAGAAATACTAGGTTCATTGCTGGTGAAGTTAGTGGGAGGTTTGAACTACATAATGTGAAAATTCAAGAAGTTAGAGTGCAAGTATCTTTGCCTCTACCTTCTTCTCAAGTTGTTGTTCTTGTTCATGTTGAGCATGATAAAGATTTCCAAGCACCATTAAATGATGATGTAGCAAATGAACCTATCATGGACATTCCCACAAGAAATCACATTAAAAAGATCTCTAAGAGAATGTAGATCCCCTATTTTTGACGATTATTGGTTTATATACAAGAGTCGGTACGACTTAGGGATTGATAATGATCCAGTTTCATTTTCACAAGCCACAGGAAATGAGAATTCTATCAAGTTGTTAGGCGTCATGAAAGAAAAGCTAAAAATCAATGGATTAAAATGAAGTTTGGCAACTTGTTGAATTGCATGAAGGTTGTAAAAGAGTCAGATGTAATTGGGTCTTCAAGACCAAGCGTGACTCAAATGGCAATATCGAAAGATACAAGGCCAGATTTGTTGCCAAATATTTTACTTAGAAACATGGTGTTGACAATAAGGAGAGCTTTTCACCTATCTTTATAAGGGACTCTCTGAGGATCGTTATGGCCATGGTTGCTCATTATGATTTAGAGCTCCATCAAACTGATGTGAAAACCATCTTTCTGAATGAGAATTTAGATAAAGAGGTGTTCATAGATCAGCCTGAAGGTTTTGAGGTTGACGGAAAGGAACACATGGCGTGTAAATTGAAGAAGTCAATATACGGACTTAAACAAACTTTCTGACAATGGTATCTCAAGTTCCATGATACCATCACATCTTTTGGATTTAATGAAAAATCGTTGAACGATGTATATATATATATATATATATATATATATATATATATATATATATAAAGATTAGTGGGAGTAAGTTTATTATATTTGTTTTGTATGTTGACGATATCTTGCTTGCTACTAATGATCTTGGTTTATTACATCAAACTAAAGAGTTTCTCTCTAATAACTTTTAAATGAAATATATGTTGTCAATGGTGCCCACAAGAAGAGTTGTAGTCTTTACTTTTGTACATTTGATGTAATAAAGTCTCACGAAGACTCTTGCTTGTAAATGCTCATTTATTAATAAAAATTGAAACGTTCATTCATTCTTCCTTGTCTGAAGGTTTATGATAAAACCTTAGTCTTTAGTCCATAAACAAACCTAACAACATATGAAGATACAAATGTAGATTTACATGAACAGACTCTTCATGGTTTGCTTAAAACAATACATTCGCAATCTAAGGATCAAAGGACTATTGATCTCAGTACGATTTTTAGGAGAATCTATGATGTCTGGTTATGGGACATTGAGAGTTGGAGACTCTATAGTTCTTCTAGGTATCTTCCAAAGGTACTGAATTGACCAGTGCACTTCTAGAGACAAGATAAATTATCTGAGGTTAAGGTCTGGCTGGAAAAGCAATTCGATATGAAGGATCTAGGAGAAGCCGCGTACATTATGGGGATCCAAATCTTTCGAGATAGGATGAATCGGACTCTGTCGCTCTCTCAAGCATCTTATATTGATAAGATGATGGATCTCTTCTTGATGTAAGACTCCAAGAAGGGCCAAACACCCTTTAGGCATGGAGTCTCACTCTCTAAGGACCAGTCTCCCAAGACTGCACAAGAGATTGAGAACATGAGAAAAATTCCTTACGCCTCAGCCGTGGGAAGTCTCATGTATACTATGCTTTGCACTAGACCTGATATCTGCTTCGCAGTTGGCGTAGTTAGCCATTTTCAATCCAACCCTGGACCGAAGCACTGGATTGCTGTTAAGCATGTTCTTAAGTATCTTCGAAGAACTAGGAACTTGATGCTTACAGATTCAGGTACTGACCTGACTATGACGAGATATACCGACTCCGATTTTCAAGCAGATAAGGATTCTAGGAAATCCACTTCGGGATCTGTGTTCATCCTTAATGGTGAAGCTGTTGTGTGGATGAGTATTAAGCAATCTTGCATTGCCGACTCCACAATGGAAGCAAAATATGTGGCTGCTTGTGAAGCATCCAAAGAGGCTGTATGGCTTAGAAAATTCCTTAAGTATTTGGAAGTTGTTCCAAACGTCGACGAGCCCATGACCATTTATTGTGATAATAGTGGGGCTGTCGCTAACTCAAAGGAACCTCGAAGCCATAAACGCTCTAAACATATTGAGAGGAAATACCATTTGATTCGAGAGATCGTGCAACGCGGAGACGTGGAAGTGAAGAAGATCTCAATGATGGACAACCTGGCAGATCCATTCACCAAGGCCCTAGCAAACAAGGCCTTCGACCAACATCGAGAAGGATTAGGCATGAAGGACTACACACATCTTCTTTAAGTCAAGTGGGAGTTTGTTGTCAATGGTGCCCACAAGAAGAGTTGTAGTCTTTATTTTTTACATTTGATGTAATAAAGTCTCACGAAGACTCTTGCTTGTAATTGCTTATTCATTAATAAAAAGTTGAAACGTTCATTCATTCTTCCTTGTCTGTTTGAAGCTTTATGATAAAACACTAGTCTTTAGTCCATAAACAAACTAAACAATTAACGAAGAGACAAATGTAGATTTGCATGAACAAACTCTTCGTAGTTTGCTTAAAACGATATATTCGCAATCTAAGCGCCAAAGGACTATTGACCTCAGTACGATTGTTAGGAGAATCTATGATGTCTGGTTATGGGGCATTGAGAGTTGGAGACTCTATAGTTCTTCTAGGTATCTTCCGAAGCAACTGAATTGACCAGTGCACTTCTAGAGACAAGATAAGAACAAACCATTTAACCTCTTATGTCTCGAGGTCACTACGTATGAATTGCATCATGCTTACCTCAATCCTGAAATGAGACATATCATTTCATAGCTTACGTATTCTCATTTGTGAAAGACAGAGTTCGGACTCACTATGTGATTCCGAACAAGACCTATTGGTGAAGTACTAAGTTATGAAGATGTCATGAGTAACTTTGTGAAGATTTCATATATCACATCATGCTTTGTTCCTTGGAATGTGAATAAATGAACTGGCCAGTGTCCAAATTGAGTCTTGACTCTTTTGGATGAAACAATGTGACTTGTTAGCTCTTCGTCAATACATTGTTTCTAACCTATTCACAAGCGACAAATGAGTTGAGGAAATAACAACTAGAAGGGTAAAATGATAATTTTGTAAATCCCGACTAGCTGATGATATTCATGAAGGGCAAACATAGATAATATTCAGTGGATCCACTCATCACAATTAAGTTGAATTCTTGAGTAGAAAATAAATTCATTTGAACCGAGAGATTCTCACTGTCAACTCTTTAGTGGAGTCAGTTGATATTAAGCTAAACTTGGAAAAGGTTTGTGAAGTTTTGAGTCCAAGTATTTTAGCTCAAGCTTTGTTCATTTGGATCCATGAGGTCACTGTCACAAATCATATCGAGTAGGAATAGTTAAACTAGAAGCTAAGTCAAAACAAGAACGAGACAAGTTTTACGAAA
>NC_142756.1:3424214-3545600 GCF_054948205.1 Urtica dioica subsp. dioica
CAAGAATGATATGTATAATTAACAAGTGTAAAAAACAAACCTAGTGACTGGAGGAGCAAGGCAAAAGCTAAGGCAAGCCTTCTTACTCTCTGTCAAGATTTCTTGGGAAGCAAGAAAACAACAAACCGCGCTGATCTGGCTGGGCGGATCGCTGCCCTTGTCAACCATAAGCCCGTTGTAGTAATACGCTGCCGCCTATTGATTCAACCGGTTATTAATTAGTACTATCAATCAATTAGCGTAGAGAAATTAGTCGTCGTCAATATTTATTGCTGCGCAAGAAACCTTTGCTTCAAGATATTTCCACTTGACAAACCAGAGATGCTTTTTCTCGTTCCCGGGGTTCGTTTCAGATCCACCCGACAAGCAGTGATAAGCCTGGTCACAAGTGGATTTGATTTGTGTTCATTCAAACCATAGATCTAACAGAGTCAATTTTTTTTTTCGATTGATGAATTAATATTAGAGATAATTATATCACTTGCCTGACTGAAATAGCTCATCTGTTCACAGGCCAGCCTCCTTTTCACCGACGTGTTGACTTTCTGGCAGTCAACCGCCAAACCGAGCTGGATTTCAGTTCCCTGTGTGAATATCATCATCCTCGTTAGAATCTTGATCGGACCAATCAATTTATGGACGAGTGAATACAATTCTCACCTGGCCTAGAGCTTGAATGGAAATAGCCTCCAAGACTTTTTCTTGAAGATCCTTTGGCAAACTTTTCCTTCCATTTTCAAAGAAATATGTTAAATGAGAATAAGAAAAAAAAAATACTACTTTTGATAAGACTTAAAATAGGAAAACACAAAATAGTACGAGCTTTCGAGAGGCTTGTTCTCTTCCTTAGGAAAGATCCCAATCTTCACTCAATATTTGCCTCACTTTCCCTTCCAATCTCTTCTTATTAAAACTAAGTGATTGCTTAACTAACTATTAATTTTTAATTACGATACTACCCTTACGATCCTAACAGGAACATACTTCGAGAGGCTTGTTCTCCTCCTTAGGAAAGATCACAATCTTCACTCAATATTTGCCTCACTTTCCCTTCCAATCTCTTCTTATTAAAACTAAGTGATTGCTTAACTAACTATTAATTTTTAATTACGATACTACCCTTACGATCCTAACAGGAACATACTTGATATCGCCGGGGATGTGAACCAGCACTTCGCGGACGCAGAACTCCAAATACCCTGAAGCCTTGAGCAATAAATCCACGGCTTCTCTCTTGCGATCTGAAATTAACCGAATGAAATTCTTCTGGTAACAAAAACCTCTGCTGATAAATTCGATTCATTAAGTATTGATAAAAGAAGCGCACGGATTAACCTGAGGAGACAATCCTTATTCCTGAACCGTAATGGTCTCTTGGTATCATCAACGAGTCAGCCTCCGCCAAAGTCAGCACAGCCATCAGATATATCACAGACAGTACTTCGAACCACGAGTTTGCCACGCATATTTCCTGCCATATAAGTTTCAAATTTGTATTTTAATCGATACTGTAATAAGAATAAAAAGAAAGAAAACTTCAAATAACCGATGAAAACCTGTCTAGCTTCTTGCAAGCTTTTCCATTTGAATCCTATCAGCCCCTGGAAGACAAACTCTGGTATACAAAAACACATGAATTTTTTAGCACTTGAAGTTAAAACCCGAAAAAAAAAAAAAAAAAAAGGTATGAACATTTATAATAACAAAACAAGAACCTTTCTTGGTAAGACCAATAAGAACAGACAAGTAGTCTTCGAGATACCGTCTTAGTTCAGTTGTAGCCGATCCGCCTTTAGAAAAACCACAAACGGTTCCGACTTACAAACACATTGATAAAAAAAATAAATCAAATGAGATAGTACCTGTGTCCTGCGAGACCAACACGATCTGATTGCGAAGAGAATGAAGCTTCTCTGCGAGGTCTTTCGGGATCAAGCCTTTGAGAGGTCTTCGGAGATCGGATTGCACTGGAATTCGCATAGGAGGAACGAAGATAACGATTTCGGGGACGCAAGGCTTCTTATTCTTCTTCTTCTTCTTCTGACTATTATTATTACTATTCTTCCCTGGAGCCACAAGATATACAGAAGAAGCACATCCCATCTTTTCTTTTCTGGTTTTTTAGTTCAGTGGCCAATATTAGTTTCATGCATATAGTTGAAACTGAATTGTCAACACAATAATTAGCTATTTATCAGGCTTAACGTAGAGGTTGAAAAAGAAGGGGTGTAATGACTGTATGGTTTAATTCATATTTATTCTATATAGAGCAAGAAGATTAATATATACCAGTTGATCAGTAATGGATAAAGAGGAAGATGAATTAGAAGAAGGAAAATTGAAGGGACAATGGGAGAGGAAACTCGGTGGGTACAGAGAAGAGAGAGCTGTCAGGCTTTGAGGTTTAAGATTAAATGCTAATAAATATTAATTATAATATTACACATTGGCCGTATCTCACTCTCTCACTGACTCCGAGGAAGCGATACAATTTTCACATGGCCAATCCGTAGCTGAAGGAAAGAGCTCGTTCATCGCGTGAAATGCGATGTAAATATACACTATATATTAGTTGCGTACATTTATTTTATTATTAAGAAAACAATATTAGAGTTTGGTTAATATTATATTCGTTTAATTAATGATCTGAATGCTGAAGAGTGAAGCCAGTTTGATAAAGTCTGGTTTTTTATTTGGACTTGGATGCAAACACAGACTTTTATAATTATTAATTTTTTTTTATTTTTATCTTTCTCAAAATTTAAATAAACATAATGTAGTTGGGCTTGGGACCGAAAAAATTAAGTCGGAGAGGTGGTCCAGTCTTTGGGCCGACATTCCATGACTTTTCTTCATCATTGCCATTTTTTTTACTTCCCAATTAACACTTTTTGGACTCTCACTCTTTCAACTTTAACTTTAGTATTTTTAGGATGGGAAATGGTCTCATCTAGTATTACTTTTGATGTTTTTTTGACCAAAAACTACCAAAGTATAATTTAGGACACTTCTACTAATGAGTCACATGTGAAATGATTTTTTTACCATTTTTTCAGTTTTTTTTTTCTTGAATCTTCCTCTCATTTATTCTGACCATCCTCTCATCATTTCTTCATTCAGCCACACACACACCAAAAAAAAAAATGTGTATATCAGAGAGAGTCGGAAGACGGCGAGCCAAGTTTCGATCTCGAATAAGCAAGCACTAGACTTTCGTGGTGAGGAAGGAAAAAAAATGAAGATGGCTTCTTGACGGAACAACGTTTCTCCTCCGAAAAATCATAACGCAGACTTCAAAGGCTTCGTCGGAATTGAACGGCGGTGAGAGACAGATTCACGCTAGGATGGTTCATGAACGGCGGCGAGAGAATCGTCACTCATCAACCGGAGAGATCGTCACTCATTAGCTACGAGACTTCCTGGAGAGATATTCAACGACAATTTTATAGTAATTGTAGACATACTTGTCTACAAAATACTGTCAGTGTAGACATACAAGTCTACAATTTCATTTATTACGAAATCTACAATAAATGAAATTGTAGAGACTTGTATGTCAGCTCCGACAATACAAAAAAAAAACATATCAAAGCTCCTCCAATCCTTTCTCGGTCGATCTCTCGGTTCGGCGGTCTTCTCTGGCTCGGCGGATGGTCTCAGGCTCGTCGGAGCTTCGTCAAAAGCTTCTCTGATGGCTTTTCCTTGGTCTGGAGTCGGTGGAGCTCGCGTCTCCTTTGTCTCGGCCGAGTCACGCGGCAAAGAAAAGAGAGGCTCGGAGCTCGCGATTCTCCTCTTTCTGGTCAGAGTTCACGCGAAGATTGGCTCGGACTGGGCTGAGCTCGGAGTCGTGCGTCGGAGGCAAAGGACAGCTCGCGACGGAGCGGTTTTGGCCGGACTTGCAGAAACTCGCGCGGTGGTTATGGCGTCGATTTCGCCAGTATGTTAGGGGAGAGAGAGCGGGAATGTAGAGAGAGACTGGGGAGAATTTGTTTTTATTATTATTATTATTAATTTATTAGTTTTCACGTGTGTGTGTGTGGTGTGGGTATGTTTACAAAAGAGCAAAATTGTACTTACTCAGCTGACCAATTACTATTCTTGTTCAAAACATGGACTTCCATATTTTGGTTCAAATTATGAAAAGTGGTAGTACTTAGGGTCATTTCTCATACATAAATTGCCGCTATGGCAAACATTTAATTGATTTTTTAGTTATAGCAAACTATATGTGTCATCTTAAAATAGAAAAGATGCCCATGTGTTCACGTTTCAATTCCAGTCCACATGAGCTCATTAAAATATCCTCTAGTTTGATAATATTCGCTAACTTCTTTCAAATCATACACCTACTAAGCAAAGGAAAAAAAATTAAAAAAAATTTACCCAGAACAATATTCTGTTGTAATTCTATATTAACCGAACTAAGGTTTAGCCTTTCTAATTCAGGAAAAAGTCAAGTGAACAAGAAAAATACAAATATAATGATGTTCAGGGCCGGCCCAAACTCACCGGGGGCTCTAGGCGGGGCCCTATAATTCTAATAAAAATTTAAATTTTCAGGGTAAAAAATGTAAATTTTTTAGAAAATGGGCCAAAAGTGTAAATTTTTAGAGTAAAAAATGTAATTTTTCTTAAAAATAAGCAAAAAGTGTAAATTTTTTGGAGCCCATCCACATATGGGGCCCTAGGTCTGGGCCTAGCCCGCCTTAGCCCAAGGCCGGTAGTGATGATGTTGACATCACAAATTTGAGCCAAGCAAAATTCCTTAGCATCAACACATGCAAAGCACACCTCCTTGATTTCTTTAACACATTACAATATCATTATAACACGTTGCGTACACTGAGGAATAAAATATGAAAGATGGGTTCGTAGTGACATTTCATCGAACAATGAGAGTGCAAGCAGAGATCAGAGTGTGAAGCAATGGATTGAAGCAATCGACGGCGGTGAGAGTTCACGCAGGTGAAAAGGCGGCGAAGAGAGTCAACGTTGACAGCGAATTCTCGAATGAGGACGAGGGACCAATCAGTGCGAAACTAGGAGCCGTGTGCGAAGGGAAATAAGCCCACACGCAGATTGTGAAACTTTGGCTGTGCTCGAATGCTTACGTCACACTCTTCTTCACTCTTCCGCCTCCAATTCTTCTTCTCTCTAACATACTTTTTTTTTGGTGTGTGTGTATGGCTGAATGAAGAATAATGAGAGGATGATTCAGAAATGATGAGAGCTAGCCAGCAAGGTTCGGGAAAAAGGAAAAAAAAAAAAAAAAAAAAGTAAGAGTAAAAAGTCTTTCCACATGAGACTCACTAGGAAGAAGTGTCCAAAATTAATAAAAACGTCAAGTCAAAAGTACTACTAGATAAGATCTAAGGCCAGGGATTTTTCTTTGATTTAAATCTAAGTAAAAAAAGACAGTAAAATATGATATCCCATTCCTGGGCCAGATACGCTGCTAGATATTTTCTTCAACTCCGTATGTTATGTAATGTAATCCAACGTGGTCAACTATTTTAGTAATTACAACTGGGCTTTGAAAAGATATTTTTATATGGTGGCCGGTGGGTGATGATTGGTGAACCATGAATTGAATATTGTTGTTACAGATCTGTCTGTTTACAGGGAAGATATTTATTTGAGATGGATGATATGGTATATAATATTACTTGTAATTATAATAATTAAAATAATAATAAAAAACAGTTAGTGATTACAATGCTCTAAGCCAACACCTTGTTCACGTTACTGAAGATGGGAAACAGCCTGGCCTCTCAACGATTATGTTCCTCTGTTTCTTAAACACTATTACTATTAGTACTATTTATCCATAATAATTTGCAACACTAACATTCCCTTAAATATTAATGGACTAAAGATATGAAAATAAAACACATTGGTTCCACATAGCAACTGAAAATTGGACAACTGTACAAGATCTGCCATAACTCGGTACATTGCTTATTCGGAAATATACACACGCACACGTCAACAATAATTTTGAAACAATCTAATGCAGAAACTTTCAAAGTGTTGCCATGGACTCAAAACTTGACTAATTTGTTCCTCACAGATCTTCAGGGGACTTCACAAACCGACCTTTGACTCGTGTTCGAACATTAGCTCTGGCCTTTCTCGACTCGTATCGGATGTGATTATCGTACCTGTAAAGTTAATCAAATCCGAGTAAGAACATAACTAACAAAATTCACTTGAATCGACATAAAAAAGTTACATAATTTAGTACCGTCGAGTTTTCTTCTTCTCCAAGTACCGCAACATAGCATTTTCTCTGTTCTCTGTGTGAATATCTATCGCCTCCTTGGACTCGGAAGAATTAGCCAAATCCTTTTCTGTTCCTGCTCTGTTTGAGCGATTCTGAATTCATACTTATGTCAGAATTTGGAGTGAAATCGACGACACAAAATCAAATGATTAAGATTAAACGATATGATGATGATCTTACATCTTCAGATGTATTGGAGACCACAAGCTTTGGGATTAGTACACCTGGTTCTTCAGAGTCATTTGAGCTTTCCAAGCGAAATTCCCACATCTGTCAATTCCGACGATGAAAAATTGAAACCCTAGCTCTTTCGTACATAAACCCAATCGATGAACAGAATATGAAAATCGGAACATACCAGAGACGAATCGCGCGTGAGATTATAGTCCCACAAGTGATCCTCGTCGTCGTATTTAATCGGCATGAGCATCATCGACGTCAGCAATTCGTCATCGTACTCGTCGTCTTCGGTCTCGTGGCAGTGATCGTCTGCATCCGAGCGCAGTGAATCGCCTCTCGCCATGTCAGCAAGCTGCTCGCAAAGTTCCATCTTGACCTTCGTGTGGCCGTCTTCGAATTCCATGACGCAAGGCGCGTGAGATCGGGCGAGTGAGGAGGAGCCTTGGCGATTGTCGGCGCAGATTGCCTGGCGCGTGTGGGTGAAAGAGAGCGCGTTGGCGGAGTGAACGTGGCGGTCGCAGAACAAGCACAGGTTGGCTGAGTCAGCTCCGCAGTACACGTCAGCGAACTTGGAGCTGCATAAGTCGCACACCGGAAATATCTCACTCTCATCCATAACCACAAACCTCTGTAAGCGAAAGAGAGAAACTGATGAGTCTTTTGTTATTTACGGAGATAATTGAGAGAGCGGCTTTTTGGGTTAGGAATGAAATGGACGATGCTTCTTAACCTTCCATTTACGGGCATTGGTTGTGGGGTCCACATAGCGAGATATTTTTTTGATATGCTGATATGAAATGCCTTTTTTGGACACTAGGCTTTAAAAAGATGAACAGTGCATGTGGTCTCGAGAGTTCTGTGATTTTGACGCTTAAAAGGGACTTCTGTGTTTGTTTTTATTTAGGTTAAATAAATATCTAAACATTTGATCAATTTTATATTCATATACTTTTTTTTTTCTTCCCCGGCACAAGAAATATAGCATTTTTAGTTGCATCCTAACTATTTCAGCTGTTAGTCCCAAACAGAAGTACATGCACGACGCTAAAGATTCGTGAGCAAGTAAATCATAAATCATGAGTTTGAATTTTGTAATAAAAAACTCGAGTAATAAAAAAAATTACATGGTAACATAATTTAACAGCTAAACAAGTTCCATTGGTGGGATTTGACCACCAGCGTTCTGGTAAGATTTGACCAGCGTGGACAGTTTATTTGGTGGTGAGCGATGAAGCCACGCTTGATCAAGTAATGCCGGTCGAGTAAGATTTCGTGCACCACGTAAAAGCCGTAGAAATTCGAAAAAATCAAAGAGAAATTTGAACAACTAACAACAATCCTAGTCAATTTAAATCTGATTCATGTGAGTGAAAGCCTCAATTCTTCAAATTCAATCTCAAACTTTAGGCCACAAATTCAAGAAGACAAAATTCGAAATTCGAGAGGCAAAAATGTTCGATCAATATAACAACTTAATCCGTCAGAATTTTGAATAACACTAAGAAAAGCTTGAGAGAAGTCTCTACTTCGGAAGAAATAATCGATATCCGGCAGTGTCTCTTTCCCATTATTCTTCACTGATCGAGACGAGCTCACTTGATTTCAAACAAAAGAAAAAATACGAGAGAAGATTATTGAATCGAAGACGATTCACTACATTCAAACAACAAACGCAAAGTAAGAATTGACAATGAAGCAAGTACGATCATCTTCGACAATATTTATGTTTCCTTTTCAATTATTTATCTCTATTAATGAATTCTTTGATTTTAACTTTTATCTTTTCTAGATGTTTATATATAAAATTTGATTACAAAATAACATAATTAATGTTTAATTAATTTTAAAGAATAATTATTAAATTGTTATTAAATCTGAGCTCTCACAGTCACAGTCACAGTCACAGTCACAGTCACAGTCACAGCTTTGCTAATAACTGTGGCATTAAAAAATAACATCTCCGAAAAAAAGAAAAAGAAAAAAAAGAGTCTAACGGTACCGTTATTTCTTCTGTCAGCTCCCATTTTGTGGGTCGCCCATGTTCTATAAATCAAGGCCCGTTATTCCCCAAGTGTTGGGCTAGCACTGGAAGCCCAGTAAACTTGGGTTAAGCTATAGATTAAGCCCACCAATAATAATAAAAAAATAAACAAATAAGTAAAGAGGTAAATCATGTGAGATTGAGGGGTTGAGCTGGCACAAAACAAGTTGGGTTTGACAAGTATAACCCTAGACCAGACGAGAAGAAGAAGAAGAAGAAGAAGAAGAGAAGAAGAGCGATTTAAAAACAAAGTTGGGTCAGAATTTCAATTTCAGAGAGAGAGAGTGAGAGAAAAGAGATTAAAGAGAGAAATCGGAGGAATTGAGCAATGGCGAAGAGCTTGGCTTGCGGTGTGTTGGTGTTTCTGATGGTGTCGATGACGCTGGGATCGTCGGACGTGCCGTTCATCGTGGCGCACAAGAAGGCGTCGCTGAACAGACTCAAGTCCGGCGCCGAGAGAGTCTCCGTCTCCATCGACATCTACAATCAAGGATCTGTGTGAGTCTCACTCTTTCCATTTCAGATCCATGAATTTCGAGACGACGATGTTGTAATTCTAATTCCGATTTCGACTGCGATTGCGATTGCGATTTTGATCGAACAGGAGCGCTTACGATGTGAGCCTGAGCGACGATAAGTGGCCTCAGGAGGCGTTTGACGTCATCACCGGAAACCTCACCAATTCGTGGGAGAGAATCGATGCGTAAGTTTGTTTGTTTGATTGTCGTGTTAGGGTTTGTAATTGTGATCGAATTTTATTTTAAAGTCAACGATCTTTGTGATTCAGAGGTGGTGTCGTGAGCCACAAATATGAATTGGAGGCGAAGAGCAAAGGAGTGTTCAACGCCCCTCCGGCCGCCATTACTTTCAGAATTCCGACGAAGTCGGCTCTGCAACACGCCCTTTCAACGCCCGTCCTTCCTCTCGATCTCCTCGCCGATCGTCCTTCCCACAACAACTTGCACTTCGTATGACTCTCTCTCTCTCTCTCTCCATTACTTACACTAAGATGCTTACTTTTTCTTTCTTCTTGTTTTTCACGCATTGGATTCATCTTCAACCACAAAAAATTTCAACTTTCGCAGGCTAAGGTATGAATCTCGATCACTATAGGACTTAATTCTTCTATTACATGCATGTTGGTTTTTGTGATCTGTGAACACATTCGCGTAGTCTTCTTTTAGTACACGCATGTTGGAACATGTAGTTTTAGGCGTAGTTATGTGATCTGTGAGATCTGTTGATATAGTTGGGGTTTTGTTAATAATTTGCAGAAGCTTTTGGCTCAATACGGGTCTCTGGTGTCTGTGCTAACCATCATCGCCATGTTTGTGTACCTCGTCGCCACTCCCTCCAAATCCTCCGGCACCAAAGGAAGCAAGAAGAAGCGCTGATTTTCCGATCGTAATGTCGTTGATTATACGCAAAAGATCAGCCTCTTTGTTAGACACACTTTACAATTGAGAAATAGCTGTTGATCCTAGCTAGGCCGTTTCCAGAAATCAGTGACTTGGGTATCAATTTTGTAAGAGACGTTTCATTTTGTTTATCGCCAATTTCAACACTTTAATTTATCTGATAAATTGGGTGTTATGCTGTGTTATTTATGTTATTAATCATCCTACCATATGCGATCTGATTGCGCTGTTGAGTTGCTAGTTTCTATGCTTGCTTACATACTCTGTGCAAATTAACTTACTAAAGTTGATCATTGTTTTTGACGGATGAATAATAGTAAATACTAATTGGTGAATTATTAAAATTTCTGGATGTTTTGTTATTCTAACCGAGTCTCGGAGAACATGGTTCCTACTTGTATTCATACCTCAAGGCTGGTTTTACACTTATTTTCTTCCATAAAATCTCGTAAATCCTTATTTTGATCAAGATATCTTAGAATTCTAAGATATTATCTCTGTTCATAATTGGATACGTAATGCTTGTGGAATTTGCGAGCTTAAAGAAAGCGGTTCGAAAAAAAAAAAAAAAAGCATCGCTCTCTCTTATTCTGAACTCTGAAGTATATATGTAAGAAGACATTTTTATGCGGATATGGGACCTCGTGTCGTTTTCTAAATGTTCATCATATCTCTCAACTTTATCTTGTATATATATCACAAAGACTCGATTACTAGAATGCTTGACCCAAATGTGACCCTCCTTAGCCATACACTTCTTTATCTAAATGCGTCTAAATTTAATCCTCAGTTTTCTCTTTCCTCTCTAATATATGGAAAGCGAAGCAAAAAAAACCAAGCAAAGAGGCAACTCGAGAAAAAAGCCATATTACAAATACAACGCTCAACTATAGGCCGTAACATATATACAATCGAAATCCAATATTTAACATCAAAACAAGCCAAAGGGAAGATATGGAGTGGCATAAGTAAAACAGATAGACAGTAAAAACACACACTAACAAAAAAAAAAAAAAAAATCCAGTGTTTAGTCACAAGAACTCAAAACGATGAAGAAACACACGTGTACTCAGCTCAGTGATCAGCCGGGGGTGCATATGGCGGCGCCACAAAACTAGAGATGCTCTGAGTGAGATTCATGGAGGCCTTGTCGTAGTTGACGAAGCCCATGAACCAGAAGTCGTTGCCGTCGATGGTGACGACCTGAATGTAGCGCTCGGCGGAGCTCTCTCTCATGACGACTGGGTTCACGGTTCCGACGTTGGGGAGCGGGACGATGATCTTGTAGTAGCTCCAAGACTGGTGGCCCGAGGGGGCGGTGAATGACAACGGCCGGTCGCTGCAGAAGGCGAGGTTGAGGTTCGTCAAATACAGAGTCCCCGCCACCGGCCCCGTCGACGTCGACAAGTAGCACGCGAAAGTCTTCTTCAGCTTCTCGTTCGGAAAGCTTCCGAACGTCTGTTTGTACATTGACTCGAACCCGCCTTCTGAGATCGCCTTCGCTGTCACGTTCACTTTCGCCCACGCGGCACTCGGGATCGACGATCCAGTCTTAACTGTCAGAGAGGAAGAAGAAGAAGAAGAAGAAGAAGAAGAAGAATTCGCTCGTCAGGTGTAATATATGGGAATTGTATGGACATGAACATGGAGTTCTTCTCTGTCATATAGCATATTTGCTTGTAATATAAGAAATGTGATCCGCTAATTTTTTTTTTGTTAGTGAAAATTTCTCTTTATATATGATCTTTCAGTTATGAGGTTTCATCTTGAAATCAATCGACAATATCTTTTTAGTTCTCATTCACTTTCAATCTGTGACTCCTAACAATATAGAAGATAAATATGAGTGTGTTACTTACGGATGAATAATAGGAAATACTAATTGGTGAATTATTAAAATTTCTGGACGTTTTTGCTATTTTAACTGAGTCTCGGAGAACATGGTTCGTACTTGTATTCAGACCTCAAGGCTGGTTTTACACACTTATTTTCTTCCATAAAAATATCGTAAATGCTTATTTTGATCAAGATATCTTAGAATTCTAAGCCATTATCTCTGTTCATGATTTTTTTTTTTTTTTTTTCATTCTGAACTCTGAAGTATATACGAGTGTGTTACTTACGGTTGTGCCAGATGTTGTTGGCGAGAGACTCGGCCTTGGCGCTCCAGGAGTTGAAGGCGTGGATCATGGAGTGGCCGGGGTTTGAGGAGGACGATGAGGATGAAGAGGTTTTGTTCTCGATCGGAGAGTATTGGAGGTACGGATAGTGAAATGTCTGCGCTTCTTCTCTTTGAGGGCCCCACTGAGCAGCCTTCTTGTTCCCCGGGTGACACGTCGGCACCGCCGGGTGGCCCATCACCTGAGTCCCCCATTTCTCTGCATCACCCGATGGACCTTGATTCTGATTCTGATTCTGTTGCTGATTCTGATGGTGGTGGTGATCGCTTTGTTGTTGCGGCTCTTGAGGGATTGGGTGTGAAGCTGTTGGTGGTGGTGGGATCGGAGTGTGATTCAGAGGCTGGCTTGGTTGTGGTTGATGTTGCTGTGGTTGATGTTGTTGTGGTTGATGTTGTTGTTGGTGAAAAGGGTTGATCTCTTCATTTGTCGGATAAGAGACTGTCGTCTTGTTCATGTTGTTGCTCTCGTTGTTGTTGTTGTTGTTCATCTTTGCTTTTGCTAAGGAGAGATTGATGAAACTTTGAGGCAGATAAAAAAAAGGAGGAGATTGGGATCGTAGTTTTTTTTTTTTTTTTGAAGGTTTTGTGGTTTTCGGTTGATTGTAGCAACTTGCAATTGATGTGTGTGTTGTTTTTATAAATAGGTTTGAAAGACTTGTGGAGGATATGATGAGATTGTTTCAATATTCAAGACTTTTTCTTTGGGGAAAGTACGGAAGAATCAGATTTCAGATTGAAAAAGCGACCAAACTTTGAATTGTGAACCAAAAATACGCGGATGAGGATGACTGCGTACCGTCAATGCCCCTTTGCTTAACCGTGTATTTTTTTTGGGTTAATTTTATAATTGAAGGACTTTCTCATCGAATCATTACATTTCATTTATGTATATGTTTTTTTTTTTTTTTTTTTTTTTGAAGGATGTATTATTTTCTTCAATGACTCATTATGTACGTACCGCTTTTGGCATCTTCAACTTAATATATTGCCAGATTGCCTTCTAGATCTAGTCCTAGAGATGCGTTACATATGTTATATGTACATAGTTTCAACTTTCAAGAGATCAACGTGTCGATCACCAAATTTAAAATGCATTTTTTTTGCTTCCTTCAATTAATGGTCCCGTTTGGTTCAGTTTTTCAGGGCCTGTTTTTGCTTTTTGAAAAAATCAAATTGAATATGAGCGTTTGGTGAAAGCGGCTTTTTCTAAAAACTTCAAAATCGTTTTTCATATTTGTACATAACTGCCGAAAGCTACAATTCTTAGCTTTTGCTAAAAGCGATTAAACATCTTGAACCACAATTATTGAAATGTCCTCAGAATTTAATCCCCGAAATTATTTCCTAATAATCCTCTAACAAACAGAACTTACTGACCAAGGCTGCGTTTGTTTTATCAGAACAATTGGTAAACAAATATCTGCTTAAATTTCTCAACAGAATAAAAAATAATTGTATAAATAAATTAACAGATTATCAGAAAATACACAAAAATACACAGTTTCGAATACAAAAATGAAAACCCGTAACCATTTATGTATTCCATCACTCTGATCATTAACCTGGGGAGGGGAAAAATCTGAGAAGAAATTTTTCAAGGTTAGTCTATTTTTTTTGTTTGTTTTTCTAAATAATCTTAGTAGAATTTTAATAAAATGGACACTTTTTATTTCTCGGTTTGAAGACATAAAACATACCTATTTTTCGGTATCAATAGACGTCATCGAGTCAGCCCGGCCGTTTGTCCGTTTCTCCACCCGGTCGGCGCCTGTTCACCCTTTTTGTATCGCAAAGCCTCTCTTCTGATACTCTAATTCCGAGCTCATCGCCTACCTCAATGGCTTGAGAAACAAAAAAAAAAACAGATCAAAACCCTAATAACAATCCCGATTAGAAATCGATGGCTACAAATCAAAACCCTAATAAATTAATCCCGGATTTGAACTCAAACCAGAAAAATATCAAAACCTTGAAACCCCTAAAATAAAAAACCTAGAAATCCCCTAAACCAGGAAACCCAGAAATCAAATACCCCACACTTAAAAATCAGCTCAACGATTTGAAGAACAAGCTAGAGCACAACGGATTTGAAGAAATAAATCAGCTAAACCCTCGTTTCCCCGGCGATGTAGGCTCGCTCGCTCGCTCTCTCTCTCTCTAAAAAAAATGTCGCGAGGTTTTGGATGTGGGGAAAGAGAAAAAAAAAAGTAACTTCGGTTAAAGACTTACCATTGAATGAGTTAAATAAAAGCGGTGCATGTATACAGTATATCCGGTTGGTCATGTATAAAAGCGGTGCATGAGTTAAAAAATTAACTTCGGTTAAAAATTAACTCATCTGTATACTTATATCCCAAATTATTGTATTATTATATATTAGTCAAAACAATAATATAATTATCTATATACTCTATCTATATATCTATATACTCATAATGAATTATTTTGAAAGCTGATGTAAATAAATTTCATAGTAATAAAATTATATAGATATAAATAAATTTTAAATGCCTTATATCATTTGGTAGAAGGAAAAAAGTTGTATATTTTGATTATACCAACCACAATTTTAACGATCAAATTAGTAAATATTTTGATTCTCTCGTTGAAAAGTAAATATTTAGTATTTTTATATGCTATTTAGTAGAAATAATTCATTTTTTTAAATATTATTTAATTGTTGTAGTAAAAAATTATTTTAATTAAATCTATATATGTAGATGACTGAAAATCAAGATACGCAATCTCGACCAAAAGCAATATGGGATAATGATGCGGTTGATATCTTATGTGACGTTTGTATTGCGGAGATTGAGGCTGGACATCGACCGGGAACAAGCTTCACCAAAATAGGATGGGAGAATATGGTGAAAAATATTTCTCAGAAAACACAAACAGTATACGATAAAGCTCAGTTGAAAAATAAGATGGAGTTATTGAAAGGTGAATGGAAACTCTGGAAGCAATTGATTGGAAAAGAAACTGGCCTTGGATGGAATGGTAACAATAATACTGTTGACGCAAGTGAAGAGTGATGGAGCATTAAAATAAAGGTTTGTATCGAAAAACAAATAAAATTAAAAACTTAAAATTTAAATTTCAACTAAGATAACACTTTTTTTTTGCAGGAGAATAAAAAATTCGAAAAATTTCGCAAAGAAGGTATTTCCCCCGAGTTCGAAGATAAATTAGATACGATGTTCAAGGATATAGTTGCAACTGGAGCGTATGCATTTTCATTTACAACTAACACTCGTCATTACGAGACGATGGTATTGAGACATTTCCTAGTGCCGACATCTTAGAAGAAAGAAGTGATGAATCGGAGGATCCCGTATCTCAGCCGAATCCTCAAAAGAGTGTGAACAACAACAAAAATCCCCTAGACGTCAATAATTTTCCAAAGTTTAAAAAGACTGGTGGAAAGAGCAAAGTTAGTGGAGCTGCGAAATTATCTTCTCAAATTGAACGTCTTGTGAAGGCAACAGAAGAGCGTAGCGACACCGTATACTGTCACTGCCTGGTATTGTAATCGGACATCCAACGTGGCTTTTTGCGACCGGACTATTTCAGAGTCGCGAGAAGAGAGAGATGTTTGCAACGATGAAAGATCCACATATTCAAAGTTGTTGGCTCACTTACGAGTATAATCTAGTTTATGGCTCTAATCCAGGAGGAGCTCCAAATATTTCGCGCGTTTGAATTTTTAATCAATTGTATTAAATAAGCGTTCTTATATGAGAACTACATTCATTGTTTTGCATTTGTTGTTTATTTTGTTTTACTATAATAATCAAACAATACGAGAATGTTAGTCTCGTTTATATTCCTTGGTTACTTATTTTTTTTTGTAGTATAAATAATGTTTACATCGAATGTTATTTAGTCTTATGATATCACATATTCGTTTTCAGGAACAAATGGATATCACATCAGACGATGAGTTCGACATTGTTGCCAAAAAGGAACATAACGAACGTAGTGTTCTTATACGGAAAATTGCTCATTTGATGCAAATTTATTATGATACATACATACATAAAGTTCCTTGTATGGATTAAAAAAAAACGGGGCATATTTTTCTTCAAGAGATGTTGAATGGAAACAGAATGCACTGCCAACGACTGTTCAGAATGGAAAAAGAGGTTTTCATAAGTTTGTGCAATAACTTGGAAACAAGTTACGGATTCAAAGGTTCAAGATATATGACTGCATTGGAGATTTTAGGAATGACTCTACTGATCCTAGGGCATGGTCTAGGAAACCGATTAGTGCAAGAGATGTTTCAGAGACATTGGATATACTATGTCTCATGGGAGTCGATGTCATAAAACATGCTGATCCAGAATTTAAGAGTACTCCCAAAGAAATAGCAAGCGATTCAAGATATATGCCACATTTTAAGGTATTATGATCATAATTATGTGGTTTATTTTCATCAATATTGTATTACAAAATTTGTATAACTTAAATTTTTTTTTTTTAAGGATTGCATTGGTGCTATAGATGGTGTTCACGTTCCAGCTTCTTTACCTCAAGCAGATCAAGTACCATTTATCGGTAGAAATAAGATTCCCACTCAAAATGTACTGGCTGTATGTGATTTCAATATGAAATTCACTCTTGCGTATGCTGGTTGGGAAGGTAGTGCACATGATTCAAGGGTATACTCTTCCGCTCTTCGTGATACTGAGATTAACTTTCCAAAACCTTCTGAAGGTATAACTATAATTTTTTTTTCTATTTCTTTGTCTTGTATACAGTTTAAATTAAATCATTATATTCAACTTGATATGTCACAGGAAAGTATTATCTGGTTGACGCTGGTTATCCTAATTTGCTTGGATATCTTGGTCCGTATAAATGTCAAATATACCATCTGGAGCATTTTCGTGCAAGAAGAACTCAACCTACTACAAGCAAAGAAATCTTCAATCGCGCGCATTCTTCTCTGAGAAGCGTCATCGAGCGAAGCTTTGGAGTGTGGAAAAAAAAATGGAGAATCCTGAATGTCATGCCGAGTTATTCATTCAAAAATCAAGTAAAAATAGTTATCGCAACTATGACACTGCATAACTATATTCAAATGCATGCAAGACAAGAGATGAATTTTGAAATATTCGACGAGACAGAGGGCGATGGCGAGGGGGATGAAAACGACACAACTGAAGATCAAGATGAAGATTGTCAGACTTCTTCAAGTAGTATGGACAAGTTAAGAGATGAGATTGCTGCAAGTTTAGTAGAAACGATAAATTTGTAGTTTACATTTTTGTCAATAATTAAAAACTTTATATTAAAAATAAAATAAATTTTTGTCGTCCATATTTTTCTAGTTTGTAATTATAATTCATATATATGCTATAAATAAGCATATAAATAATTATTATTTAATTTTTAATACCATGTCTATTTTAGTCTTTTGACCATAATATATTTATTTTACCAAACGCTAAATCAGCTTTTGTTACCAGCAACAACTGTTTTATAAACAGTTTACCAAACACCTGTCAGTTAAAAAAAACAGTTTTTTTTTAAAACAGAAACTAAAAACATTTAAAAAAAAAACAAAGATGTGTCAAACGGTGCTAATATAAATTTGTTATCAATGTGGCCAAATATGTTGGAACAACTTCTTTAAACAACTACACAAGATAATAATCAAATGAGAAAATGACGCAGATATACCTTGTGTTTAAATGAAATATCGAGTTTAATTTTTAATTTTAAAAATATCTATCTTCTTTTGAATTAAAATGACAAAATTATATCTTAAATAGATAAATATGCCATAAATCTTCTTTTTATTGACTTTTCAATAATGTTAACTCTTATATTTATATGTAAATCTCATTTTATCCTTATTCGTTCGTGCTTTATACCCTTATATGTAATTTATTTATATATAAAAATAAAAAAACTATCAATCCTCAATTTTGAAATCGAACTAAATCAAAATAGACTAATAAAATTCATACCTCTCAAATTACGACTTTGATTCCTGGATTTCATGTTCGAATAAGTGATTTTATGAATTTCAAATGTCGATTTTTATCGTTTCCTCTATCCGAGTTCTCCGCGATATTTCATATTTCAGATATCGTTGTTTTTATTTATTTTATACAATAAATTACATATAGGGCTATAATGTGCAAATGAATAAAGATATAATGAGGTTCACATATAGCTATCAAGTAAACATTAATGAAAAATTAATAAAAAAAAATAATTGTGGTACAATTATCTATTTTAGAGTTTAATTTTGTCATTTCAATTAAACAGATGATACAAATTCGATATTTTTTTAAAATCAAATGTTGAAATCGACATTTTACGTAAACATATATATCATACAATTTATGTGTATCATTTTTCCTAATCAAATTAACAGTCAACCATATTTATAGCAAATATCACATAATATCGTAACTCGATTATTTAAGAATTGAATAACCACATACTCAAATATGGTGTAAAAATATGATAAAAGATTTTAAAGAACTGGATAACCATTATTTAGAGGATCAGATTGACTTTTACAAGATAGAGATGCTTGAATCCCTATAAAATGCAACATATCTTTCATGTAGGGACGTAGGCGGTTAAGGGCTAATGGAGACATAAAATCCTAAATGATCTCCCCTCATATATAATTTTTTTAACTTTTCTTACCTTCTCCCCTAAGAATTGTTTTTCTACAAGTCTCCCTAATTCTAGCTCCATTAGTCGGTTGAGGTTTAAAAACTATTTGTTTTTGTAATTGTGTGTAAAAAATGATGATGTTACTAGTTAACGTAATATTAAAAAATAGCGTGACGATATTTAAGTGTAAAGTGAGAACGTCACATTAATGAAAGACCGGGTAAAACGAGATGTCGTAGGACGATAGGAGTTGCTTAATGAGAAAGAAACAGAAAGTTCAGAAAACGTTGTCGTGTGGTAGAGAAACGTGGAACGTGAACGAGTCCGAGGCTTAAACAGTCTGGCTAATGTGGAGCCCATAACGACAACAACATTAACAACAGGGACGTCAAAGATCAAGAGAGAAATACATAAGAGAAGACCGATCTGAATCGCCTCTTTCCTCACACAAACAATCATCTCCAAAGGCGATCGAGATGAGCTACAATCACATACACCACCCTCCACCAGGTAAGTCAAGTCAACCCCTTTTCCATCTCCTCCGGAATTTGATTCCATTATTATTATTATTATTATCACCTAATCGATTGTGTGGTGGCGGTGAATTAGGTTATCAAGGACCATCTGCTCCTCCGCCGCCGCCGCAGCATCACCATCACCAGCCGGGATATCCTCCGCCGCAGCATCTCCATCACCAGCCGGGATATCCTCCGCCGCCGCCGCCGCCGCAGCATCACCATCACCAGCCGGGATATCAGGGCTACTTCGGAGGAGGCTACTCTCAACCGCCTCCGCCGCCGCCGCCGCCGGGGCACTACGACTACGACCATCACCACCACAGCGGTTGTTTGTCGTTCCTGCAAGGCTGGTAAGCTTCTCTCGTACCCTTTTGATCATGATCTTGATGATGATGATGATGATGATGATGAAATTGACATGGACGGAAATGGAATGATTATTGTAGCTTTGCTATGCTTTGCTGTTGCTGCGTCATGGAGGAGTGTTGCTGCTGCTTCTTCTGATCATCGACTCTCTCTCCAGATCTTATTTCAATGCCCTTTCCCTGCTTTTTAATCTTTGTTTATCTGTTTGCAACTCTGATTAAAAACGTGTATGTAAACATAAAAGTATCCTCTTTTTTTTCTTTGTAATTTTATCAGCTTTCTTGGGCGTTTGCAAGTTTAAAAGTTTGAATAAAATTGATGTTTACTTTTTATCATTGGCCATTGCAATTCTCAGCATATATGAAGCTCATTGAATCATTGATAAAGAAACATACTTTGTAAACTATCAGTGTTGTTGTCTGTCATAAGACTCATAACATAAGTTGGTGAATAATCAAACAAGCATAATAACAATAACATTGCCACACAAAGCGTTCTTTCTTCTGTTTGTCTCCCCCGGCTAAATAAATAATCAAACATACATAATACAGTTACACATATCTGAACTAGAGATGGAACTAAATCTGAAAAAAAAAAAAAAAACCTAGAGCGTCCACACAAAGTCGGGGGCGTCGTCCCTGGGCCCCGCCAAGCTCCGGTAAAGGTACATCTTCTCAACAATACGATCATCGCCGTAGTCATCGCCATCGTCGCAAAACTCGGGGTGGTCGTTGATGATCTCGACGTTGACACGTGGCATTCCCTGAGCGACGGCCTTGCAGGCCCCGAGGGTGAGTCGGCACGAGGACATCCAAAGGGATCGCATTGTCTCGTACTTCCCCAAGTCCGCGAGGATCGCCGCGTCGCCGAACGGGCTGTCCCGAATCTCGAGCTTCCTCATTTTCTTGCACCCATTGAGGACGTAGAGCATCCCTTTATCGGTGTTTCCGGCGAAGGCCACGGAGAGCATCTCGAGCCGCTCGGCGTACATCCCGATGTAGAGGAACACCTTGTCGGTGAGGAGGCCCGAGAGGGAGAGTCGTTTCAGCCCTTTGCAGGCGCGGACGATCGCGCCGAAGCCCTCGTCTAAGGGCTGAGAGGTCACGGGGTCGGGTTTTTCCGGGTCGAGGATGCAGAGACGGAAGCGGATGAAGTTCGGGCAGTTCTTGGCCACGGTGAAGAGCGCCGCGTTGGTCATTTGCTCGCAGAAGTAGAGGAGGGAGTGGAGTTTTGGGCATCCCGCGGAGATCGAGACGAGACCGTCTTCGGTGACTGTCTCGTGGCCCGTCCCGGACGGGAATACCCTCAGCTCTTCCAATTCTTTGCACACCGACGCCACCACCGCGAGGCCTTTGTCTCCCACGCAATCCAATACCTGCCCAACCATTCAAAACACCACAGAATGCAAACTCTATCAAGAAAGCACGCACACAGGCTATATATGCCTCGATCCCGTAACTAATGATTGGCGATGAGATAGTAGTCGATGACCTTATAAACCTTGTTAATTCTCATTCTACATCTTGGGCCGATTCTCAAAAAAAAAAAAAAAAAAATTAATTTGTATATCATGTTTAGTACTGTGGGTTTTATCTTAAAATCAATTGGCAATCACAGGATTAACTCATTTCCTTATAAACTTTACTGGGATTCAAATGATGATTCAATGGCTATCATCTTATCTTCTGGGCCGAATCTCAAAAAAATTAGTCGAATATCATGTTTAGTTTATCTCAAAATCCATTGGCAATCACAGGATTAACTCATCTCCTCATAAACTTCGCTGGGATGGGCCGAAGATTAAAAAGAAAAAAGAACCGGAAATCATACTAGGCACTGCGGATTCCATCTCAAAATCAATTTGGCTTGTACACTTCACTACATATCTCATTGTATTCTAAATGTGGGATAAGAACATACCCACAAGCGGCGGAGCTTAGTGCAGTGGCGAAGCATGTTGATGAGATCGGAGCCGTGGATTCCGGGGGCGTAGCTGAGGTTCAAGGAGGTGAGTCCGGAGCAGAGAGGGTGAAACGCCGCGAGGCAGATCGGCGCCACCTCCAGGAACCCCGACAAGCTCCTCATGGCGGCGCACTTGGACAGAGCCGCTTTGAGCTGATCGAACTGGTGGTCTTGGACGACGCAAGAACCCGTCCCCAAGTCCGACAGCCCCGGAGCCCTCTCCAAAATCCTCACCAGCGTCTCCAGAGGCACGGAACGGTTCACCCTCAGAACCTTCAGATCCGGCGATCTCGCCACCAGCCTCTCCAGCGCCGCCGGGTTGACCTCTCCTTTCAGGCACGCGAAGCTCAGCGACACCAGCGAGGTCCGGTTATCAGGGAAACAGCTCAGCCACTGCCCTCGGAGGTCTTCGATGTCGTTCTCTTGCAGATCCAGCTCCCTCAGGTTCCTAAAACCACCGTCAACGTGCCACGTCAGCCCTAATTTAGAAGGAATGGAGGGAGACTCTGATTTTAACATACCTGCAGTTGGAGGCTATGGCGGCGAGGCCGTCGGTGGTGAAGCCCTCGCAGCTGACGAGGAGGAGGGACTTGAAATTGGGGAAGGAGCGAGAGAGGAGGTGGAGAGAGTCGTCGGAGACGATCATGCGCTTGAGTCGGAGATCCTCGAGCGGGATTCTGGCGGCGGCGAGGGCTCGGATCCACGGGAGGAGATTTCCTCCCCAGTCGTGGGGGACGAGGTTGAAGTCGGCGAAGTGAGGCTTTCCTTTGAGAGTGAGGCTCCGGAGCGCCGGGAAAGTCGCGGCGGTCCTCTCGGCCGTGACTGCGTAGCAGTTTCCGATGAACACTCTGTGCCGGCTGTTCCTCTCGATCCTGCACCACGCCTTGCAAACCTGAGCCACCGAGTTTCTGTCTCTGTGCGACTCCACGTACTCGAACACGTGCTCCAATACCTCCTCCGGAAAGTAGTTCATCTTCTTCCTCGCGATTATCACACCTAGATCTCCCACAATCTCACTTTTCTTCTTTTACACAAATGAAGATTTAGGAATCAACGAAATATGCAAAGAAATAACGAGAGAAAGATCGATTAGAACAAAGACTCGCTCTTACACTTCTTCTTCTTCTTCTTCTTCTCTTTCTCTCTCAAGAACAAGCGAACAGGCTTTGCTGTGTTAAAGCTTAAAGCCACTTCAAGTCATCAGAGTCAGAGATCCAGAGAGAGAGTGTGTGGGTGAGCCAATCCCAACCATGGTTAGTTATCTCAACCAGTGGTTTGGTATCCGACGATGTGAATTGGGGTTAGTGGGAAATTGAGGGAATCAGGGCCGTCCAATGGGTGACCATGCATGTGTCCTTGTCACCACTTTTTCTTTTTTTAGTATTTTCTCTCTCTGCCGGATCGATGATATATGCTGGAGCTGGACTATTCTGAGAAAAATTATATATAAATTCTAGTGACCAGTAATTTTGTAATTTACCGACTTGCCACGTCATTTACAGCATTTTCATTCCCGTCTTGGACTTGAACACGCGCGCGTACGTTTCCATTTTTTTTTTTAAGAGTATACATTTCCATGTTACCGACGCTTTACAACTTATTTTATTATGATATACACTGTACAACATCTAATAAAGAAAGGGACTTTATTTTGACACTGTACCATATCTCATAAATAAAATGACTCTTATGTTATACACTGTACAATATCTCATAAATAAATGACTTTATGAAATATAATGACTGATTTAAGAATGGAACGAAAGTGATGGTGTTAATAAAGTAAATTTTACTGTAGTCTTTTTTACACTGTACAATATCTCATAAGTAACGCACGACTAGTGGTGGATAAAAAAGTGAAACATTAAATATTCAAAAGGGCATATAAAAAAAAGTCATTTAATTCTGGACTAAATATATAAAAGCTAATAAAATTACAAGATAAAAGATATAATTTTTAAAAGTTCAAGAAAATATAAGCCTTTTTAGTTTTTAATTGGTTCCGCAAGTGTGCACAACTACGTCGATAGGTTTAATTGAGTTAATTGTCTCACGATTACTAGTTAATCTAGACTTTTTTTTTATTTTTTTTATCGATTTAAAAAACCATTTGCCCTTTTAAAAATACTTTTTTTCGAGTTGAACTACATAATCAGATAGTTTATGTTAGCCATATTTGCTAATAATATACAAGAATAAAAGATAAATCACGATTCATTTATTTAAATGAGTATTAAAAAAACTAATAAAATAGAAGTACAAAATAATTGAAAGAAAATTAAAACTAGATTATTGAACCAACAACCGGTACAAGAAAATAAAATAGAGAAAGTTTAACTCGTGCATATAGTATTTCTCTTATGCTTTGAGTTCCGTTCAAATGAAAAATCTCTCAACCTTTTTATAGGCTCAACCATCAACGTTTAAAACATTTAACATCAATCAGTGTTCGACAAATCATAAGCGCTTAATGAAGTCTGGACTTGCGACTATTAATTAAGCACATAAACGCTCAAAACTTTTATCAAAGTCATAATACCACAGTTATAACCTCCATCCCAATAGTGCACATTACAAATACATTATTAAAACGTACAAATCGTTTTAATTAAATGAAGGAATATATTGGTCCAGAAAATAGACCACGGCTCGACTTGCCCGAGCAAAAGCTGCACACGTGTGGTGGATTTAGGCTCGCATACACCTTAGGCCTTCTACAAAACTGGGTCACGTTTGAGGATCCAAACCCTTAGTCAAGAAAAAACAATAGGGATAATACCATAAGTATGACCTTCTCAATAATTTTGTATCAAAATCCATTAATTTTAATTTAATCCAAAACTATGAGTACTCCTTTGTGTAATTAAGTTTTTATCCTTTTTCATCTCTCTTTGTTTTTTTTTTCGAATTTCCAAAACAGATTGGTATGTCACTCTTTCTCTTTTTTTCTTTTATTCGATTGACTTATATTCTCGTGTTCTTCTTCATTCTTCGATTAATGTTCTATACTCAGCAACAATGGGAAAAAAACTCAAAAGTCAAACTCAAACTTAATCTAAAATCAGCGTGTATTTCGACTCCGAATAGAACATCTCCGATGAGAACCGGCGATTCTTGGCCATTGAAGACCTCCACAATATTAGCATTACAAACTCCATGTAGCTTTTTTCATGTGGATTTTTTGTATGTACACACTCATACTCAACACACTTATTTTTCTTTCACTACTTTTTATATACTTTTTAGCATCAATTTCTCTTTCACATCAGCTCTATTTTAGTAAGTATCTAATCACTTTTATACCTCTCGTAATAATAAATAAGAATTTTTTTAATTTTGATAAGTGACTCCTCTAGATTATTTGCAAATCAGCTAATATATATTTTGATATTAAATGCTCTTTTATATCACAAAATAACACACTATTTCCAACAGTTTAAACCTTTAAAATTTGATTGAATTAGGTTAATTAATTGAGAGAGAGAGAGAGAGAGAGAGAGAAAATAAGGATAATAATTTTGTTTGGCTGAGGAAGTATATATGATTGATCATTCACTCACCGGGGTGTCATAATGCTCCACTCCCTTCATACATCATGAGAGAGAGAGAGAGATTGTTAGTGAACAATTAGGGATAAGCGCATTTCATTGTACGCTAATTAATTGAGCACAGTTATTAATGGAAGAAATGTTGGTAACAGAAGATATATCATATATCCTAGAATGGCACATAAAAAAGCAAGTTTCTACGTTTGTTTGTAAATCATCATAACCTAGTAAATTAAGTGTATACATAAGGAGAAAAAAGAGAGTCTGAGTGCTTGCGGGTCAAATGGATAAAAATACCTCATATCCGCCGCAGATAGATTTGGCAAAAGGTTAGACTGACTTATAGAAGAGCCGTGTTTGTCAAAAAGTCAATTATTAGAAGAGTGATTCTATTTCTAATTGGGTTTTCTCTTTGTTATGATGGCCAACTGTATCTAATCTATCTGTATCTATCTATATCTTTATCCATTTCTAGTCAACACTCAAGAATCATTATTATTGGTCATTTGAAAAGTAAAAAAAACACTTGCCTAACCATCACCATTTCTTCCTTTTACGAATATGTAACAAATAAGTTATATTTTGAATGAATTCTCTAAACAATTTTATTTAAACTTCGAATTTTGTTAATGTATTCAACTTTTGCTTTTCAATGTCAAACTCTATCATACAAATATACTTGATCACTTTGACTATATTATGCCACTTTCTTCTTTGCCCACTTTCATATATCAAACCCCAATATTTAAGTCCGCTAATATTTAGAAACAAATTTTATTATATTTATTTCACTAATCTGAGAGTGCGCTAAACGCCAAAATAAACAGCAAAAACCACTTCTGATAAAAAAAAAAAAAAAAAAAAAAACCCAGCAAAAACCACAGAAGTGTAAGTGTGCATAGTAGTAATACAAATATTCAGTTATTCGCTACACTACAAACGTATGCGTATTCATTAATGCGTATATACATGAAATGTACGACCGTCGCTGCCTCTGTGACGCTGACAAATTTTAATTTGATGAGAAAATTGAAAAAAGAAAGAAAAAGAAAGGAAGATTAACCATATAAAACCAGACCAATGACTGACTAGTGGTGAGATTGGAAAACACATGTATTTTCTTTTACTCTGATTTGGCCCTTTTGATGAGCAAAAAACAATGTGATGTCAACAAAAGGTTTCCAGGGAAAAAAAGAAAAATATAAAAGGAAAGGTCAAGAAGAGACCTTTCGGTGTTTCTGAGTACCGCCACAAAAAAATATATAGAAACTAGTTCCCTAATTCTCAATTTCAATCTACATTATATTATACCCAAAAAAAGCAACATATGTAAATCCTTCAATTGAACCGTTCTTTTGGAAAGAATGGAACTAGATCGAAGTAAAATCATGATATTCTGATCAACTTCATTTGGACTTGGACTGGTGTTGCTTTCACATGTAAACTAGGACCACGGGACATGGGTTTTTATTTAGCTTTTTTTTTCCTCTCTGTTGTGCATGCATTAATTGATTCCTCAAAAAAAAAACAACATTTGCAACAACTTGGAGAAACCGAGAAAGAAATAAAACAGCTATGGACGGACGGCAAAAGTAAAGAATATTGAATATGGCATTCTTGATTTTAATAATAATAATAAATCGCATTTTTTTTTATATGTGGTGGTAGTACCGTAGTACTGTTTGTGGACTGTGAAAAGTAAAGAAATTAATATAATAATATGACGCAAAGTTCCACGTTGTTCACCAAATATCAGCCTAACTTTTGTTGAATTTTTGTAAAGCAAAGCAATTAAGGCACTCCAAAATCCAAATCATCTCCACGTGATTGTGGGCCATCTTTCGGTCAATGCGCTCAACATGAGTCACGGGATAATTCATTGGTTTTTGGCCAAGTAATTACAAAACAAATTGAAAAAGAAGAAAAATGAAGAGAGGACAAAAACGCTTTTTTTTTTTTAAATAAAAGCTCTTTGTTAAGTAGGTGATGATAAAATTATAAGTTCGTCATTTTATTTGATCCCTAAAAAAACAAGGAAAGGTAAGGAAATGAAGTACTAGGCTTAGTTTAAGTAGGAGAGTTTGAAAAAAAAAAAACAAAGGATGTGGGGTGTGACGAAATTGGTTGTACTATATGGAATAGAAAGTAGAGGTCCTAGTTAATTGAAGCAAAAGAGTGGTTTGTTACGGCAAATAAGAGGAGGGAGTGATAATTGAAGGTGAAAGTGAAACAAAAGTAATGAAGCTTATCATAATTCCATCTTCATATGGTACTTCAATCATTAACTAGAATTGCTGCCATGTGATAACTTCGGAAATAATAAACCCTTATCCCATTACTCTATTAAACTCTCTTTACATAAAACCTCTTTTATCACCGCAATCACATACTTTGCTAGATCAAATTAAACGGGATTCTCGCATTACTTGCTTTATCAACAAGTCCCCTCTCCGGCATGGAATAAGGATTGTAGGAAAGCATAAATGAAAATTTGAAAAAGAAAATGACGAGGAAAACCGTGTTAAAATATTTTTTTTTTTTATACTCTTGAAATTTGAAAGAGAAAAATAGATTAATTACTATCTTCTCAATCGTGCGTAGACGTGTTTAAATAATATGCCCAAAATAAAAAGTAAATTGAAGCACACACGTATGAGCTCTTTTGAATTTTTTTTTATCCTCACTAACGAAAATAAAATGTATATTGATAAGTAGATTATCAATCTCATGGCATAAAGCAAAATTTGATACATCTATTACTTAATAAGTTGTGAAAAAAGCTTTAATATCTTTAATGAAATCTGTCAAAATTTTATGATCAATCGATCACGAAATTGGAGATTTCTTGACCAATCGATGACAAAATTAAAGAATTTTTTGACCAGTTCTCCGTCAATTCAATTATATAGTCTCTACTCAATCAAAACAAAAACAAGAAAAATAATAAAGATTGTTATTTCTTTGAAGTTCCTTCTATATATGAACTTCCAAACTAGGATGGTGGAAATTTGGGTATAAGTATAACAAACTTAAAGGGATGCAAAATTAAGTTCATTTTCCTAATAGAAAGTAGGAAGAAAAAAAAAAAAAACATATGGGGTAGTGGTCCACTGTTCAAGTAACAGATGTCCCTTTAGCGAGCATGGTCCCATACAAGTAATCCAAAATGGCTAAAAGTGGGTCGTGGTCTTTCAAATTAAGTATGGCAAGCCAAGGAAAATGAAGCAGTGAAAGAAAAGAAAGGGACCACAACTTAGCATTAATTTTTTTTGTAATATTCAATTTAAGTGATAAATAGTGGGGTTGACGTCATCCTCGTTTCTATGTTGTACGGTATTCAAAATCTATCCATGCTAATGTCAGCTTGTCCACGTTTATCTAATCTTGATATGCAGTTCCACATAATATTACATATCACAATAAGGTCGTTAATATATAATAAGAAACAAATATAATGCTAGGGGCGATGAGAGACGAGGGAGTTTATTTTCTTACATTTTATTTTTATATTTTAGTAACATAAATATTATTGTATTCTTAGCTATAAAAGTCCCAAAAATATAGAGATAAGAGTACGTATTTTCCTTTCTATTTTTTCCTTCTCAAGAGAACAAATATCATTAACCGAATTTTAAACTATCGGAGCGAACATGTTCTACATAATTAAATAAATAAAAATACCATAAGTTTTCATGTTTTGGCATTTTTTCCAAAGTCCGAATAAGACCAAATAGGAGACAATATACTTCGTAGTTGTGTTTTGGTTTCATATTCAAAATCATATGGGGACAAGACAAGGAGTCACTGAGTGAGGCTTGCGAGCCTCCGATGAGGTGATGTGAGATATTAAAAGGAAATGTCTAGAAGAAAAAAAAAAATATTACTTGTTCATCACATAAACCGTGGACCCTGATCTACTTGTATATGACACGACATTTCGAATATCCTAAGAGTGAGACCATGGACCATTTTCGCTTTCCACTCCATGATAAACATCCTCAACTATATCTTGCACTTTGAAAACTACACAGTTATATAGGATTACTGCTAAACTAAAACTCAACTCAAAGATCCGAATTTTAGTTGATGGAACTCTAAAGGTAAATCAACTATTTAACAACTTGTTTGGTCAGACATAAGAGGAAGTATCTATGTGTATATATATGGTCCTCTACAAGACATCATATTTTGACATGACTCTTATTCTATGAACAGCTTCGAGTACGTGATGCACTAAAGTAAAAGCACTCACACTATACCCTTTTTCAAAAAATTTCTTCTCAGAAACAGCAATCGAAATAGCACTATATCAGGAGGACCACTATTTCCATGTCTACAATGCACTATAAACACACTTGCATAGTAAGTTAAACAGGAAATTCAGATATCAGCACTTGCATAAAGAACGTTCTGAAGGAACGTTTCATAAGCTAAATCACATGGCCCAACAGAATCTAATGATACATACTTTGTTTCAGGCTCACAATTAACCATTCTACTTTACACCCATCCGATCCAAGCATGTATCAGATGCTAATCCGTTAATAGTGAAGCTAAAAAAAAAAAAAAAAAAAATTCAAATTTGGGGTCATAAAAAAAAATTCTAGAGTGTAGCTATGATCAACTTGTTTGTTTCCCTCCTGCTGTACCTTAAACTCGTTTCATGCTTACGAGACTAATAACGATTCTTCAACAGTTATTCATTAGACATCAACGAAATTGAACTTAATATATAGTTGGCACAATCAGGTGGAGAAATGCAGGTTGAACAGACATATAATTACATAAGAAAGACTAGCCTTTTTGGTTCGACTAACTATATAGTCTGGCTCACTAACTATATATATATTCACTAATTTCATGTCTATCTCAAGATTTAGATGTTTATTCATTAATCATCCCTATATTGTATAGTGACTCAAATATATTCTTTCATCTAACTTTTTGTTAACTTTTTCACTTGTAAATTTTAAAAATGACAAAACCACCCTAATGCACAAAGAGCCTTCACCATTTGTCCACTTTCTTTTTTTGAAATCACCTTAGTTCTATTTCGAACAAGGTGATTTAATAATTTAAAGGTAAAGAAGAGAATAGACCTAAGGTGATTTTGAACAAAAGAAAAGAAAAAAAAATGGGGAAAAGGATGTTTGTGTATGAAGTTTTTCCATTTTGAAATTGAATAAAAAACAATAAGATGAAGGGATATATAATTTTTTTAGGGATGATCAAGTAATAAAAAGTAAATTCGGGGGATAGTCGGGGTATAGATACAACATTTGCCTAAAACTTAGGGAATATTTTTTTTTACCAATTTTCCGGCATGGAGAAATCCTCTTCTCTCACATCTTTTTCCTGATTTCGATTGCTTTACTTTCATCGATCTATAAATGGTATCTAAGCTAGACGCAATTTCGATGTTGGGCCACCCGTAGATGTTGATTCCTATAAATCATACTACAAATGTCTAGTCATATGGGTGTGAACGGATGTATCATAAGTTCCACATTAGTTGGATATACTTAAGCAATTTACAATCCTCTACTTTTGAGCTAACTTTTTGGGTCTGAGTTAGGCCCACACTTCTAACATCTATTGTGTCCTTTATCGATCAATAATAAGGCTGTTTCCGATAGACTTAATTAGTGCTACTCACACTTCATATTTTAGTTGCTCCTGATACTCATATTAGACCGCGCGATAACATATATTCTCGATTCTACTTATAAGTGTCATATGTATCCCAATCGGGATAAATTTTCAACATATGATACAATTTCTAAAGGTGTGCTAATGGAAAATGATGCTTCTTATATGATCCAAGGTGTAGGGATAGTCGAAATTAAGATGTTTAATAGAGTAGTTCAGACACTAAAATCTAAGACATTCTGAGTAGAATGAAACCATGTCTCTCTTGGTACGCTTGATTGTGCTAAAGAGGGATATAAAGGCACGTTATATGTTCGCATGGCTCTACAGTTACCAAAGATGTAGTTGCGACCACTTCTTCGTTATCTCATGGTGATGTTACTCGGCTGTATAGCATATGCTCTTCCTAATAACGGGAAATTAACTAGAAGCTTGATCAATAAACTGTATTTTGATCAACATTAAGCATGGCCGTGTGAAGATGGAATGAGTGCATTTAGCAGATACCTGGACAAGCTAGGCAAAAAGAGTATATTTTTTTTTTAGAGAACCAGGCAAAGAGTATTAAAGAGCAGTTCAGTGGATTTTGCGCTAGTTGAGTGGTTTGGCATATGTAAGCCTAAAGTTTGAGAGGACCATTGACTTTTTAGATTCTAATTATGTTGATGATCTTGATAGAAGAAGATCATCACACGTTTTGTCTTCAATATGGTCGCGACTATTTTACAAAGCCCAAGACCGTAATATGCAGATGGTAAAAAGGCTTGATAGAAGTGCTATTTTTTTTTTCTAGAAAATGATTAGATGTTTCATAAGAAGGTCTAATCACATTGATGTGCAATATCATTTTGTGCATGGTGTTATCTCTCACGGTGATATTGGTTTTGAAGGAACATAATTGCGGGCTAAGTATTTGAAACTAATTTTCCGACATATTGATTTTTTCCGGATTTCGGATTTCTATGTAACTACGGGTTCATGTTTTTATTTTAATATATTTTATTTTGTTGCTTCACTTTCATCAAGCTAACATTTATAAATACAAGCTAAAGAAGACTAACCTCTCTGTTTCACACCCATTCCTAATCATAACAAAGCTATCTCATCATTGACAATGTTCTTTGCCGCTGAACCTGCTACCGTGTTGTCCTGAAGCGAATAGTTCAAAATTCAGGGATCTGAAAATTCAATTAGTGGAACTGCATGTAATGCAACTAGCAATAAACTCTAAGGAATAAAAGGAAAACCCTATTTAAGAATTTGGCACCACTCGTTGACAGAATATATACATATGGCCCTCTCTACAAGTCATTATATTATGAGCATTTTTCTTGTTGTGTATGAAGTATGAACAGCTTCAATTCATGATGCACTAAAGCAAAAGCACTCACGTACAGCCTTTTTTTTTCTTCTTCTTCTTATTCAGGAACAGCAAGTTGAAATAGCAATATATCAGGAAGACTATACACAAATTACCTCAAGTACATCTCAGGACTCGCATATTAAGTAAAACAGGAAATTCATATACAAAGCACTTGCATAAAGAACATTTTCATAGGCTTAAATCACATGGCTCAACAGAATCCAATGATACATATATACTTTGTTAGAGGGTCACATTCAAGGCATTGTAGTTTATATGTATCCAATTCAAGTCAAGTACGCGCATATGAATAATAGGAATCCACTGAAACTCATCAGTAATAGTAGTGTAACTATATATAAATAAACTTGTTCGCTTCCCTTCCGCTTTAAATGTATAAACTCGTTCCATTGCCTATGGAATTAACAACGATTCTTCAAGTTTATCGCTAGCATCAACGAAATTAAATTTAATATATAGCTGACACACAATCAGGTGGTGAAATAATTTTAAGTAGAAATAAAACTGAAGAACATAAGAATGTCTAGCCTTTTGGTTTGATTATATATATATATATATATATATATATATATATATATATATATATATATATATATATATATATATATCTTACATCTACATATATCTATACCTAGTCATATATACGCGGATGTTAATCGAGCATGTCCTCAACATATGATCGAAGTACCTGAATGAGGCGGCATATTATTGTTGCTGATCATCAAGACTACTTTATAATTTGGCGTACTCTTTATAACATTTTGACGTTTTGGCTGAGATAATTCTATCACGAAATTTAGTATATCACACACGTGCTCATTTTAGGATAATTTTGATGTTGAATATTCATGAGGTCTACAATAATCACATGTACTATCTTATAGGGTATAAGAATAAAAATATATATTCAAAGAGTCCAGTCTAATATTGGTCATATGGAGTCCCCTGCGACTCAGCTTCTCGTATTGTTAGTGCACCTTGGAAATGAAAAACAATTTTATTCTGAAAAATTGTATTAAACTTTTGTCCTTAGTACTGTTCGGGACTTGGACGAAATTGGGATCTCCGTTTAGTACAGCTTGTTTGTCTATACGTTGCATTTTTTTTACTTGTTATGTAAGCTAATTCAAAATTAAAATAATATTAAATTAAAATAAAATTAAAATAATATATATATAAGTAAGCTTGTGTATCAGTGCATTCATTGTTAGAATTTAAAACTACTATAATTTAGCTAATAGATGTCTCAAACTCAAATTTTAAGTTCTTAATGGACAAACTCAATTAATCTAAGCTTGTTTTATTAGAATTCATCGTGAATATAAAGACGAGAGTAATTTTATACAAGAATAAATCTATCTTTCTAACTAAGACTTATACAATACATTACATCCCTATATTTTGCGATGGCAGCCAATGAATTTGATAGATTTCGATGAATTTCTCTGAAACTCAATGAATTATGTAGTATTTTTCATTAATCTTCCACATGAATTTTCAAACTAGACCCGCGAACTATTAAGTGTGTCTTTCTTAGTTACTCATCTATTACAAATTATCCACCTCCTTATATCCCAAACAATCTTATTGCCGTGTTAATGTTTCTTTCACGAAAATAAACATTTTTCTCTCCTAGGTCCTCTCTTCATGACGAGAATGTAGTGATGATGTATTGTGATTGTGAGACCTGTGAGGCACTCAAAACACTTGACCTCCTTCGTGTTAAAAAATCAAAGTGCCAAACCCGAATCTGAATTTGTAGAGCAAGTTACACTTCAGTCACCCAACTAACCTATCTCCCATTTCTCAATTGTATTCGAGGAGAAAGTGGTTCACACAAAAGTTCAAGAATCCGACTTTGGAACAGAATTGAAGTAAATCGGATCCATTGCATCCATAATAGTGTGTTACAAGACATTATATAAAAGTAATGGAAGGATGCTAGGAGAGAGAAGACGAGGGCATCGGAAAATAATTCACAATATTTAAAGAAAAAAGTCAACTAGAATTTTAGATCAAGGGATATATTCAACATATTAAAAGAACTTGGAGGTTATCATGTGATATTATTGAAAATGCAGGGTACACACAACATTCGACTAAAATCCAAGGAATAAGTTTGATGTTTATATTCCCTGGTTACTTACTATTTTTTATACAGCAGGTTATATATTTGTTTTCAGGAACAAATGGATATCACATCAGATGATGAGATCGAAATTATTGCCAAAAAGAAAAATAACGAACGCATTGTCCTTATACGGAAAACTGCTCATTTGATGCAAATTTATTATGATACATACATACATAAAGTTCCTTGTATGGATTCAAAGAAAACGGGGCATATTTTCCTTCAAGAGCTGTTGAGGGGAAACAAAATTCGATGCCAAAGAATGTTCAGAATGGAAAAAGAGGTTTTCATAGGTTTGTGCAATAACGTGGAAACAAGTTACGGATTCAAAGGTTCAAGACATATGACTGCAATGGAGATTTTAGAAATGACTCTAATGATTCTAGGACATGGTCTAGGAAACCGGTTAGTGCAAGAGATGTTTCAACATTCTGGTGAGACGATAAGTCGATATTTTTCGGAGACGTTGGATATATTATGTCTCATGGGAGTCGATGTCATAAAACTTGTTGATCCAGAATTTAAGAGTACTTCCAAAGAAATAGCAAGCGATTCAAGATATATGCCACATTTTAAGGTATTATAATCATACTTTTGTGATTTATTTTCATCAATATCGTATTACAAAATTTGTATAAATTAATTGATATATTTGTTTTTTTTAAGGATTGCATTGGTGCTATAGATGGTGTTCACGTTCCAGCTTCTTTACCTCAAGCAAATCAAGTACCGTTTATCGGTAGAAAGAAAATTCATACTCAAAATATTCTGGCTGTATATGATTTCAATATGAAATTCTCTTTTGTGTATGCTGGTTAGGAATGTAGTGCGCATGATTCAAGGGTATTCTCTGCCACTCTTCGTGATACTGAGATTACCTTTCCAAAACATTCAGAAGGTATAACTTTTTTTTAATAGCTTTGTCTTGTATACAGTTTAAACTAAATCATTATATTCAACTTGATATATCGCAGGAAAGTATTATCTGGTAGACGTTGGCTATCCTAGTTTGCCTGGATATCTTAGTCCGTATAAATGTCAAATATACCATCTGGAGTATTTTCGTGCGAGAATAACTCAACCTACTACAAGCAAATAAATCTTCAATCGCGCGCATTCTTCTCTGAGAAGCGTCAGCGGAGCTTTGGAGTGTGGAAAAAAAGATGGAGAATCCTGAACATGCCGAGTTATCCATTCAAAAATCAAGTAAAAATAGTTATCGCAACTATGGCACTGCATAACTATATATCGAATGCGTGCAAGACAGGAGATGAATTTTGAAATATTCGATGAGACAGAGGGAGATTGTTGCGAATTTTCTCGCACACGCAAGTGCACGTGGTCGCAATAGTAATAAATCGTAAGAACGAGTCGATCTCTCGAGGATTAGCTAAATATGGAATTCGATACTCACAAGCTAATATAGAACTAAATATAGTTGATTGGATTGTTGTCACAAAATTTAACTAACACGTCACAAAATTAAATAGCTAGGTGCACAAAAATTCTATTGGATAAAGGGAATGACTATGGTTCACGGGTTCATAAAACAACTTGGATTCGCTGAACTAAGAAAAGAAATAAGCTATTGAAATTCACACTTTTCACTACTCATACTCACTTTAATCGAATTGATAGATCTCTCTCAAGCATCTAACAACCTAAACCGATACCGGAATATCATCTCTCGATCTCAACTCCTAACAAGCACGGCTAGAATTAAAGAACAAGAATATTATCACGAGTCTAGAACAACCTAGCTATATCTAGCCTAGGAATGAATTCTAGTAACCCACACAAAACACAACAACCTAATCTTTCTCAAGCATTAGAGTTGAATATAAAACAAGCATGAGTTCATGACATTCATACAAGCATTAAGCATAGTTGTGGATTAAGCAAAAAATGATGAGAAAAACAACAACCTAACAATTCTAATATCTTGAATCCTACATCGTAATGAACCCACTACACCATAGCCCTACATGAGATTAGTTCATATTAATCACTATGACAATAAACAAACACAAAGATGAACACAAGAACAATGAAACAAAAGACATCATACTTGAATTGAAAAAGTAAGAGATAGAGATAGAGAATAGAACACTGTTTTAAAGTTGTAGCAATGGTAGAACTTAGCAACTCAATCCTTGTCTTCAAATTTGAGCTACAAAGTATGAACAAGTCTGGAAATTTTTTGGAAAAAAATGGAAAACTAAGGAAAAATAAAAGATGTTCTTGATAGATTCTAAATTATCTCCTCCATGCATGACTTCTTCTGAAAGCATTGGTCTTTTTAAGGTTGAATGGACTTGTTTTCGGAGCAATCTAGGCCTTCCAATCGCATCCAATGGCCAAAATCCGCTCAGAAACACAATATTGGAAAAAGCTGATTTTTGGACCGCGCGGCGCGCCCTTTTGTCTGCGCGGCGCACACTTTTGATTTTCGTCTTCGCGCGGTCCGCGCGTACGACTCTGGAGACGAAAACGGCGAAATTTTTGTCCGCGCGGCGCGCGCTTTTTTCCGAGCGCCGCGCGCTTCCGGTTCGCTGCACACCTTTTTTAAACGGTCGTAACTCCTAGCTCCGACGTCCGATTTCTGCAAATAAACATGCGTTGGAAAGCTAAGAGGGAGATCTATCCAATTCTGGAAGTGGATCATCCAAAATCATCATTTAAAAATCCCAAAATTCTGCTGAAGAGGACGTCGTTCCTTGTTTCGCTCCAAGTTGTCCAAATGTGTATGAATCTCCTTGAAATTGTTCGGAATCGTCACATGATGCGCTAATAACCTCCTTAAGACCCAATTGACCTCTTAAACCTGAAAATCACTCGTAAACACACAAAAACTATCAAAAACACTTGAGGACTCGTTAGTTTTTAGTCCGGGAAATATGAGTTTTACGCGTAATAAACGCACCTATCAGAGATGCCGAAGGGGATGCAAACGACACAACTGAAGATCAAGATGAAGATTGTTAGACTTCTTCGAGTAGTATGGACCAGTTACGAGATGAGATTGCTGCAAGTTTAGTAGAAAAGATGAATCTGTAGTTTAAATTTTTGTCAATAATTAAAAAAATTTATATTAAAAATAAAATAAATTTTTACAATCCATATTTATCTAGTTTGTAATTATAATTCATATATATGCATATAAATATTCATAATAATTATTATTTAATTTTTAAGTACATGTCTATTTTAGTCTTTTTACTATAATATATTTATTTTACCAAACGCTAAATCAGTTTTTGTTACCAGCAACAACTGTTTTATAAATAGTTTACCAAACACCTGTCAATTAAAAAAAACAGTTTTTTTTTTTTTTTTTTTTTTTTTTTTTTTAAACTGAATCTAAAAACATTTAAAAAAAACAAAGCTATGTCAAACGGTGCCATAAACGATTTTTCCAAAAGCTATGATTCCTAGCTTTTGAAACTCACGTAGGAATTCAGAAATCGATTTTGATAATTTTTTATACAAACTGTTTTACCAAACACATAAAAAGGGTTTAGTTTTTTCTACCAACAAAAATTGGCTTAAATAATTTGTGCCAAACACGCCCAATATTTATTTGAATTTTCATATTTTAATTAGATTTTTGTTGCTTTTATTTATTTGAATTAATTTATTGAGTATTCAACGGGTGGTTTTCATGTGAGTTTTAAATTTGTCCTCGTTTATACAAGAATTTTTTTTAATTTTATTTTCAGTTTATAATTCTTATATTTTTAACTACTATATATTACAATTTTCACTTGCTTCGCTTTTAAAAAAACATCTTTGAAGTTCTTTGGTCAAATTTTTTAAATGATTTTTTTTTAGTTTTTTTTTTCCCGAAACCCACACTACACCATCACCAAAATTCTCAATTTTAAAAACTTAGCGTTTATATTTAAACTTAGCTCTTGATGTTTATAGGTTTGTAGGTGACACTGTGGTCACTAAATCTTCAAAGATTTGCAAGTTTTAGCAACACGTCTTGAAGTAAATCTCTAAACTTTTGAAGTTTTTGTTACATGTCACAGATCTAGTTAAAAAAAAAGTGTCACTAAATCTTCAACTGTTTTGCTTATAGTGAAAAATCGTTGAAGATTTAGTGACACCCCCCACTGCTGTCACTAAAATTTCATAGAGTGTCACTAAATCTTAAAAGGTTGTCACTAAATATTCAAGTGTTTTGGTTATAGTGACACTATACTCCATTAAACTGAAAACCTTTGAAGAATTAGTTACATTGTTCACTATACACTATAATCCCCTTCATGTACAATGTGCTCATTCTGGGGAAACCTACAATGGCGATGTCTACTCTCTCATACATGAAGATGGTGGATGACCCTGAGGCACTTAATTACTTCCCTTGGGAAAATGTTGCGTGGGATTACTTCATGGCGGGTGCAAAGACATTTATGACGAAGGCCAAGAGCAAACAAGGTTCCAATTTCATCTACTCGGCTTTTTGCACCCACTCCAGGTGTATGTACTACAGAGAGAGGTCTATGTACTGCACTCAATGAAGCTGCGAGATCGTTGATTTTCAAATGGTCATCAAATTCCAAAGTGTCTGAATTTTTCATCTAAGCCATCCGATTTCAGGAGGTACATTACGGTTAGTAATGAGAATATGTTGTTAGGCCACATTTGTGACCTATTTTGTTTTGTTGTTTTCAAGATAGATTTCTAAGCATTTGCAAGTGATCTCACGCTTGATGATATTCCACTATAATCCCATGATTGAATCTCTCGAAGTGATCAGAATTATATTTACTCGATCATTTAGATAAAGTGTCCATTGATATAATCAGTACATATAGTCTACCTTCCATGTTCAGCTCGTGACTTGAAAGGGTCAAATATTGCGGTTATATGTCATTATATTGCGGCTAATTAAGTGGCGATGTCATATATTGAATAAAGCCAATATTTGTTTTAATTAATAATTAAGATTTTCAATCTAAATAAATAGATCTATAAAGAACTAATTGAAATTTTATTACATAAAAAGTTTATAAATGGACTATAATGATAAGTTCAAAAAAGTTGAGGGAAAATCTATAAAGAAATAATTGCAATTTTATTACACAAAAAATACATAAAAGGGACTAAAAAGAAAAATTCATAAAAGTTGAGGGGGCCATGACTCGGCTCCATAACAACGAAATTTATGGAGTGCTTTCTTATCCACCATAATAACTTGATTACCAAGCTACTAAAAAAAAAAGAATCACCATGCCATTCTATCAAAATAGATTCCGACAAACAACGCAGTGAGAGGAGATTAACTTTCCCAAAACACTTCCTTCTTCAATCTCGGAGTCCTTAGTCTTGGAGCTCCACAAATGAACCCCGTAAGTCTCACCGTCGCTAAGCTCGTTGACCTTGCTCTCAACCCACCTTGACTCGGACTCATTCAAAGGCTTCTTCAGAAGCCTGTGAATATCAACAAAACTCACAGGGTAAAAAGCCTTGGAAGGCAATATGGTAAGGTTGTACCCGGGATTAGCCCCAACTCTCTCAACAACCCTAGAAACAAGAGAAGGACCGTTGTAACCCCATTCGTTACCGTTGAAGTTCCACGTGAACTCTTCCATGAAGTCGAACAAGATCGGGTGGCTCATCTCGAAGATCATGACCGCGTTGTTCAGCTCCGTCCACTTCTTCGTCTTCGAGTCCACGCTCTCCGCTCCGATCGCGTTCTTGAGCCCGTAAAAATCCCTCATGACAACGTAGTCAACGTCTATGTAGACCCCGCCGTATTTGTACAAGACCGCGATTCTCAACAAGTTCGAGAGGCTCTCGGTGAACGGGACGGACCCGGGATCCTTGTCGCCGTTTCTCATCCCTTCGAGCCACGACTCGCCCGGGGTGTTCTTCAGCAAGAACGAGACGTCGGGCGTGAGAGCGAGTACCCGAAATCCGAGGTCGATCACGGGCTTCAGAGCCCTGTAACCGCGCCTCGAATCCAACGTCCTCGAGAGGATCACCAAGCAACCCTTCGGGTGAGCTTTCACTAGGGTTTCCACGCCGGCTAGCTCGCGAGGCCCGAAACTCTTCGAGGGAGCGAACCAAGTCGTGTAGAGCTGAACGTCGCAGCCGTGGTTGAGGAACTCGAGAAGCCTGGCGTGGAATCGCTTCGCCAAGTCGCTCGGCTCGAGGATCTCCGTCTCGGTGAGCCTGCGTCGGAACCACCCGATCCTCTCTTCTCTCGTGACGTTCGTCGGAGGGACCACGACTTCCCGGCTGTCCAAGTCGTCGTCGTCGAGATCTTCTTCGTCGTCGTCGATCTCTTGTTGTCGTTGAAACGACGTCGTGTCGTTGAGGCCTACTAAGAGGGGTAAGATTAATTCCTCGGTGTCTTGGATTCCATTTAGCTCAAAGATCTCGTAGCTCGGCAGATCAAGAGGGTAAAACGCAACCTTTGAAACGATTCCATCGGCGTATATCATGAAAAGTAGAGCCATGAAAGACAACGAGAAGAATAAAGGCGATCTCGCCTTACACTTGAATAGCCGGAGAAATAATTTTCTGGACAACTTTTTCTCCATTGTATTGATTTAGTTAGTTATCGTGTATAACAAGTTATTTGGGAAATAAAGGGTTCGGAAAAGATTAATGATTTATAAATAATATTTGATGATCAAATGGACGCATAATTATTTCTTGATGTATCCGGTAGTTTTCACCTGAAGTTGCTTATTTCCCATGATGTTTTAAGTATTTTATTTTTTTTCATAAGATTGATGCTGGGTGAAAGGTTTTACGTAAATGTGCTTTTAGAGAGACTTGTTCGATCGTCATTGGAAGAATTATTAGGTGTAGTTAATGCTTTTGATAAATTGACGTAGTTAATGTTAAGAATTCCTAAGTTCGATGTAACATCATCAAATTTATAATCTCAAAGGGACTAGAAATAAAATCTATAGAGATATGTAATAATAATGTGTTTTAATTCTTAGAAATAAGTGCTAATTAATCCATGATAACGATAAACCCATGTTTATATTATAACGATTTGATGAGTATTCTATAATAAAAGGGCATGACGACACGTGAGGCCACCACAACGATGATGACGATGATGACCACATGCAATAACAACAACAAATAATAATAATAATAATAATAATAATAATAATAATAATAATAATAATAATAATAATAATAATAATAATAATAATAATAATAATAATAATAATAATAATAATAATAATAATAATAATAATAATAATAATAATAATAATAATAATAATAATAATAATAATAATAATAATAATAATAATAATAATAATAATAATAATAATAATAATAATAATAATAATAATAATAATAATAATAATAATAATAATAATAATAATAATAATAATAATAATAATAATAATAATAATAATAATAATAATAATAATAATAATAATAATAATAATAATAATAATAATAATAATAATAATAATAATAATAATAATAATAATAATAATAATAATAATAATAATAATAATAATAATAATAATAATAATAATAATAATAATAATAATAATAATAATAATAATAATAATAATAATAATAATAATAATAATAATAATAATAATAATAATAATAATAATAATAATAATAATAATAATAATAATAATAATAATAATAATAATAATAATAATAATAATAATAATAATAATAATAATAATAATAATAATAATAATAATAATAATAATAATAATAATAATAATAATAATAATAATAATAATAATAATAATAATAATAATAATAATAATTAATAATAATAATAATAATATTATTAATATTGAAGTTCGAAAATTGATCTATGGAAAACCCCAAGATCCTTGACGGAGCTTTTGATCCCTGCGATATGGACAAATCGCAGATTCTCAAAGACCATTTCTTAAATTAAGGCTTGATTGTGTCTCGCTTAATGCCATAGGAAAAAAAAACGGACAAAAGAGAGTTAGGAGCTAATAAGGATTTAGGTGGGGTTTAACTAAGGTTTGTGGCTTTGCTCTCTTTTACAAAGAAGAATCGGAGGGGACGTTTATTAATAGGTTGTGATCTTATGATTCCAATTATATAAGAGAAAAACACCAACCAAGAGAATTGGCAATCCTATATCTTGTGGGTGTCCTCGGTTGAGGCTATGAACTTGGGATCTAGCTAATGGTTTTGGGGTTGAGACTAATCTTGTGACCATTGCCTTTAGATGTCTCTACTTAAAGTTCTAACATTCACTCGAGTAAAGTCAAGTGATTTAGGGTAATATCGTTACTTAGTCATTTTGAAACTATATAAATTGTACAATAGTCATTGTTTACGAAATAATTAGAAATTAACCACATGAATTTATTAGAGATGATTTTAAAAGTATGATTACCTATTGGTAGTGTTTTTTCCCATATTCAATATGAACCATTTTAATGACAAAAACGGCTTTACTGCTAGTGATGATTGAACTGACGACCTACCAATTAAGTTATGCTAAGAATCACACATATAATGACATTTTAATGACAAAATGTCATTAAAGTACAACTATTTTTAATGATATTTGTTGTCATACTTTTGTAAATAAATGGCTCATATTGGATAATTAGAAAAACACTACCACCAAATGATCATATTTTTGGAATTATCACTTTATTAATTGGCGTAAATGGACACCAAACCTTTTATTGTCCAATTTTCCGCCTACTTACATGCATATAATACTTTAATATTTCAATTGATTAAATGAAATCGACACTCTATCATATCAAGAGATCATTTCATAAAACTTAACATGAAACATTAGATCAGAATTTTAAAGTTTGCAGTCTTGAATTAGACGCCATAGACTCTCAGCATCTGATAGCCTGAATAATCTGGAGGCAATCCGCTTCAAAAATTACATTCGGGTACCGGCTTTGGCCTCTTGCATTTTTAGATTTTTCTCTTTTTTTTTTAATAAAAATTTTTAGATTTATAATTACAATTGTTGATTGATATACGGAGAGAAATTATGCTTTTAAACCTTGCTATACGTGGCATATCTTGAGATTTCCTCAAACAACAGGTGTTGTAATGACCTTGTTAGTCATAATTAATGGTTTTTAATTTTATACACATGATTTTTTTTTTTTTTGTAAAATTTATCAATCTCCCTATTTAATGTTTAGTTAAGTACTACGCCATATTTTTAGAACATCTGAAATTAAAACATCATTTACAACCCAATCATACGAAGGATATTATAAATCATTAACTGTTCGTAGGTTTTACTACAGGCGTGAAGTTGTCAATCGAGATCATCTGGTGTATACTAAGTCATAAATATTTTAAGATTTTCTCATGTGGAAGAGAAAGGAAACGTAGTATAATAAATAAAGATATTTGTGTACACCTAAAATAATTAAATATGCAATTATTAACTATATGGCTATATAAAAACAAAAAACATTGGAGATTTTACTGATTTGTTCCAAGGGACCGATTTAGTATAATCTTTTAAATATTACAATAAATCATTCGAAAACAAAAGGTATATGAAGAATTCTCTTTTTGAATCGGTAATGTTATTTCAAAATATATTTTACTATAATTAGTTCCAAGAGACTTATTTACTGTAGTCTCTTAAATAATACAACAAATCATTCGAGAATTTTTTTTTTTTTTTAGATTCCCTATATGGAACGCAGTGCGCAGATTGTGAATTACTCTCACAATCGGTAAATTTAACTCAAAAGTATTTTTTTTTAACTAAATATATCCTGACAAATAATGCAGTGATCAGAGATTAGCTTTGCCAAGACACTTCCTTCTTCGATCTTGGAGTTCTTAATCTGCGCGTTCCAAAGGTGAACGCCGTAGGTTTCACCGCCGCTAAGCTTGTCGACCGTACTATCAACCCACTTTGACTCGGACTCATCAACGGGCTTCTTCAAAAGCCTGTGAATCTCAAGCCAGTTCACAGGGTAAAAAGCCCTGGGAGGCAATACAGTGAGGTTGTACCCAGGGCTAGTAGTAGCATTATATACTCTCTCAACAACCCTAGAGACAAGCATTGGACCGTTATACCCCCACTTGTTACCGTCGAAGTTCGACGCGAAGTCTTCCATGAAGTCGAACAAGATCGGGTGGTTTATATCGAATATCATCGCCGCGTTGTTGAGCCTCGTCCACTTCTTCGTCTTCGAGTCCACGCTCTGGATCCCGATCGCGTTCCTGAGGCCGTAGAAATCCCTCATGACCACGTAGTCGACGTCGATGTAAACGCCGCCGTATTTGTACAAGACAGCGATTCTCAGCAAGTTCGAGAGGTTCTGCGTGAACGGGACGTGACCCGGGTCGTTCTCTCCGCTCCTCATGGCCTCGAGCCACGGCTGAGCCGGGGTGTTCTTCAGGAGAAACGACACGTCCGGGGTTATCGCGAGGACTTTGAACCCTAGGTCGGTGATCGGCTTGAGAGCCCTGTAGCCGCGTCTCGAATCCAACGTCCTCGAGAGGATCACCAAGCAGCCCTTCGGGTGGGCTTTCAGTAGGGTTTCGATGCTCATCAGCTGACGTGGCCCGAAGCTCTTCGAGGGAGCGAACCAGGTTATGTAGAGCTGGATATCGCAGCCGTGGTTGAGAAACTCGAGAAGCCTGGCGTGGAATCGCTTCGCCAAGTCGCTGGGCTCGAGAATCTCCGTCTCCGCTAGCCTGCGACGAAACCACCTGATTCTCTCCTCTCTCGTCGTCGCGTTCTTCGGAGGGACGATAACCGCCCGATCGTCCACGTCATCGTCTAGACTGTCATCATCTTCGATCTCGACTTCTCGTTGAGACGACGTGGTGTTGAGAACTTGGGCTCCGTTGGGCTCAAAAGCCTCGTAGCTTGTTGGGTCAATTGGGTACAGCGTGGCCTTGGAAACGATGCTATCGGCGTATATCATGAGGAATATAGCCATGAAAGACATGGGCAAAAATAAGGGCGATTTTCCGGTGGAGTTAAATACCCGGAATATTAATTTCTTGGCGAACTTTTTCTCCATCACAATGATTTTGTTCCCGTGGTATAAGGATTATTATTTATATAACATAGATCAGTTTGAGAAATAAGTATCTGGAAAAAAAAAAATAATTGTTCCCCCATTTTATTATCAAAACTGAACATTATATAGAGTACAACAAAGGGGTGTTTTCACTTACGATAACGTTGTTTTCTTGCCATGTATATCATATGTTTCCTTGGTTGATGCTGGTCGATGGGTTTTACGCATAAATGTGCTTTTGTAATATACTTGATTGATCCCGAAGAAATTAAGCGTAGTTAATGTTAGGATTGATTATATATATATATATATATATATATATATATATATATATATATATATATTTATAATATGCGCTTCAATTTATTATTTAAGTTCTAATTAAGCCATGATATGGATAAATAAAGATAGAATATACGAAAGTGATAACTAATTGACTACAACGATCTGATGTGTATTTTGATTTTCTAAATAAATGACAGTACTTATTACATATACATAGCTATAATATTCCATTGATTAATTCATCCTTCGAAAAGGAAACGGTACATTTTTTTAAACGTTGGGGTACCACATAAATTTTATTAAAAAAAACTCTCATTTGTAGTGGAGGAAAACGTAGTTACATGATACCATTTTATTAAGGAAAAAAAATTATAGTAAAGGAATAGATTACACAATAAATTTGTGATATCTGTGCTACATTTACAAATAATATTAATTAAACTGCAACTTAAATCTTCATCTTTAAGCAACCTAATATTTAGAGTTGAGTACCTAATTTTGCAAATCTAATCAACCGGCCTTGTTTTGCTCGCGATAGATATGACTAAGTTGAAAATTGGTGGTAGTATTCCTTAAGAAAGTCAAATATTTGCTCACTATCCAAAGCGGGTTAATGTCGCCCAATAAAGAGTCGATGAGAATCTTTGAATCACTTTCAATCATATTTATTTCCGGCCAATATTCAGTAAAGTTCTCGATACTCCAACATAAACTTTCCATCTCGGCTTCCAAGCTAGAATGAACCATATATATATAGTAGTGCTAGCATAAGAAGCAATTACCTTCCTAGCTAATATCTTGTCTCTGATTAAACCCCCAGTCGCGCCAAGGCCATCTTTAGATGATCCATCAATATTTAATTTGAGTCTCAAAGCCATTTAGACTTACTCGGAATAGTTTGCAGGAGTTCCATATTAAAATTCATTAGCAAAGCAATCTGATTGTCACGGAGAGTAGATGTCCCCTTGGAAGTAATATGAAGCGTATCAAGTAGGTTCAATGTTTCCTTGATAATAGGACCACTAGACATGTGTTTATCATCGTGAAGGCTTTTGCACCTAATCTTCTAAATCTGCCATAAAACAGAGCAAGCAATATAACAATTTTTGTTAGCACATATTGATTCTTTATGTTGCCTTTAATCCAAGAGGAAAAGAGGTAAGAAATGATAAGTTCCGTTGTCGAGTGCATGAGAAAGGTCTTGTAGTGATTCCAAACTATTTTAGCAATACAAAAGAATAAATGGGAGAGATTTTCTCTACATGGATTAGCGCAACAATGGCATCTATATATAGGCAATAGGAATTCCAAGTCTAATAATGCGATCATCAGCTGGTATAGCTCCATACCAAATTTTCCAAATATAAAAGCTAATTTTGGGAGGCATACGAGCATTCCAAATCAGCTCAGGTGGTTTTATATTAGGGAAATATTTCCAAATGTAGTAGTGAGATGTGGAAAAATTTCCTGAAGAGTTTGGGGTCCAAACCAACTTGTATAGAGCATGAGAAATCACGTACTAAGAATATGTCGCCAAATTTCGTCACTCAAAGCGCTATGCAGATTTAGTAGCATCTCATGATTATGGATTCCTTCACCAATAGTAATATTGAGATTATCGGAGCTCGAGGCATAAGGAGCTAAAACAATACCACACCAGTTATCACGCGAGAATAAAGTATCAACTCGACCAATGCACGATTGGGAGTTATCCAAAATGTCTGGGACCAATGTACACTACTACAAAACTAGGATTCTACAACGCTTAAAAACATTTGTGGAATGATTCTACAGCGCTTGTCAAGCGTTGTAGAATCCTGCGTTGTAAAAGCTTCTACAACGTTTAAATATCCGTTGTAGAATCCAAGAGCTTTCTACAACGCTTAAATATCCGTTGTAGAATCCAAGATTCTACAACGGACATCTAAGCGTTGTAGAACCTCCTACAACGGTAGACATCCGTTATGCAATTTTCAAATAATTAAAAAGCACTCACCACGGTGACGTATAATTTTGGCTTGATATAGAATGAATAAATTTATGGGTTATTAAGTTATATAGTCACACGGTTATAATGAATTGAGATATAGTCCACCATTCGTTAATTTCTTGTAAATAACCAAGTTAACTTATTAACATATTAATAAAATACTTATTTAATCCAGTCAAACATGTAAAAAAAAGGTAGTTAATAGGCTGCCACGTATGCAAGTTGGTTATTTACAAAGTATTTACCAAAGGTTGTCTAATTTAAAATTCTTATAGTTTAGGTGACTTACGTAGCCAATTTTCAACATTTTTGTTGAATAAACATGTTGAAATACATATGGCCGGGTAACCATTTCTTATTCACAAAAACAAAAAGAGTTAAATAAAATAATTACAAGAAATATATAAAAGGTAGTTTATACATTGTCACTTAATGATATTCACTAATAGTAATGTAGAGTAATCTTTGGACCAATGAATTAGTTAGATTAATACATAGAGCTAGCATACAATGTATAGTATATGAATCTAGAGAATTTCAGTAACGAGACTGAAGACAATTGATATCACCAAACACAAAACAAACGATGTCACCAATAAGAAAAACAACTATGCCCGACCAAAACTTTGTAGTATCGACGAGCCAAGCTTGACGATCGACAAATCTCCTCCATACTCAGATCCTTCCAGCACATCAAAGAGTTCCATTGCTTTGGTGGATTCTCTATCGTCGGGTATTGAGAAAAAAAGGTAGATTCCACGAAATATGATTATTGATCTCACTAGTTTGTTTACTAGCCTTGCAACGGGGGCGCTTTTAAGCGGAAAAACAATCTTTCAATTTACCACCCCACACCACTCATCATTCCAAAATCTGATAATTTACCCGTCTTGCGCTCTCCAATTGCACGTGCTATAAAATTCTTCTTGAACCGTCACAGACTTTTGAATATCTGATCGGTCGCCAAATCAGGGTCCCAATTATTTTCTTGTAGTCCGTAGATTGCTCGTATCACCACTTTGTGCCAAAGGGATTTCGTTCCAACGGAAATCGCCAAAGCCAAAAAATGCTTTATTTGTACATGCCACCGATCCGATACCCAAACCACCCTTCCTTTATGATAGATTTTCCAAGCCAACGCAGCTCGTCTTAGATCTCCGTCAAAACATTCCCTCCAAATGCTTTTCATGGATCGTTCGATCTCCTCGACCATCCTCATGGATTCATAAGTACACCCAGAAGAAATACACCGGGAGGGGACACGAGACCGAGTGTATAAGGATCAGCCTACCTCTTTTTTACATAATAATTTGATTAGTCCAATTCATTCCTTTTTTTTAACCACCGGTTCCCAAAAACTCATTTCGCCTCGAATTATCTCAAAGTGTGCACTAAGGTAAGAAATGGACCGTGTTCCTTCTTACAAACACTTGATCACCCAAAAAACTAAAGTTTCATGTACAAGAAAACGATGTCGACGCTTAACGAACACCCAACAAGTAATGAAATTTCCCAATTCGCCATAACAAACTACTGATTAGAAGAGTTGTATTTTTTGAAAAGAAAGAAAGATCCGCCGCATAGGCTATATGATGGATCAAAATGTCAGGTTTTAGGTTATGTGAATTAACAAAAGGAATTACGCTTTTTGATTTCTTTCATTCTTATATGCAAATTCAAACTGAATTAATAAAATCAAGCAGAAAGCTCGCTTAAGTTTCCACTTCAAAATTCGAAGACAAACTTATAATTAAATATGAATCAACACAATCGTGCAAGATATTTGAATCATTGAATTCTAAACTAAAACTCAAGTGGGGTAACAAAGTATTTCAATTATATTGATAAACATAACAAATATTTACCTCACTATGATATACATATGGTGGTCATTGTAGGAATTTCAATTGAAAGTAAATGGAAACTAATAAGAGTTTATAAAAGTAATGAGTTACTCCTATCATTCTCAATTGATTTTGAGATGGAACTCCATAATGTTTCACACGATATCATAGTCCATTAAGTCCAAACGAGTATCCAGTCCAAATTGTTGAGATTCGGTCCCAGATGAGCAAACGCAAAGAGCCGCCATCTTGAAGAGGCATTTTAAGAATCCCACATTGAAAATAGGTGGTGATACTTTCACAGTCATAGAGAAGGTGACCAAGTTTTGTCGCTGGACTCATGACGTTGGTGTGCAAACGAGCTCGCAAAATGAAACAAGAATGGGGATAGCCATCAGAGTTTTGATCGACCATCGCAATCACCGGAGTAACGTGTGGTGGTGGGTTATGGTGGTTCCTAAAGAGAGCACACAAAGAGAGAATGAGAGTGATAGGCGCATTTTCGTACGCGTTAAACTCTTATTTCCTGACTTGGAATCTAGCGATTTCTCGGGTGTTTTGATAGTTTTAGTGTGTTTATGATGGTTTACAGGTTCAAAAGAGTAAAAAAAAAAAAAAGGCTTCTATATGCTCTTTTCAGTCATTTCCCAACAAAACGAAGCATCGGGAGTCGAAATGGGGCAAAACGAAACAAGAGAAGCAAAGTGGTGAAAATTTCTGAAGGCGCGCCCCACACACCCCTTTTCGCGCGCCGCATGATTTTCTTCGCCAACCAAAGAGCGACAAACGCATTCCGCAAAGTCGCCAAAAGCCTCAAAGCGCGCCGCGCACTTCTTTCCGCGCTGCGCACCACGAGGTCCCGTTAGACAGTTTCGAAAATTAATGATTTTCGAACCGTTTTGTGCCGTCGGATCAGTTTTAATGCCCCAGATCACAACCTATGTAATCAGACATAGAGTCTCATAAAACACATCTTAGCTTCTTATTCGCTTTATTTATTTATTTTTGTTTAATTTAGTGATAATCATTCTCCTCCATCTTTTGAGTTCAATTCGTTTCTAGTTGATTTAATTGTTAATTAAGCTTAATCCTCGTGGGATTCGACTCGTTCTTACGATATATTACTTTTGCGACTGCATGCACTTGCGTACGAATTTGTCGCAACAAAGAACACTTATGTGTTGAACGCAACGACCAGGGCCAGTAGAGATGGACCATGGTGACAGATGAGGATCAACAACAACGGAGGTAGAGAGAGAGAGAGAGAGAGAGAGAGAGAGAGAGAGAGAGATATTGATTTATCTAATGACTTGATATTATTTAGTCGTGACTAAAATGTTTGTAAACGAAAAAAAATGTTTGTCGTTAAAATCGCCCAATAATTTGCTAATTTTAGAATTAAACCCTTCTACAACTACAAGTCATGGTTATACCGTTTTCGTGGCTAAAGCTTGTATTTGTTATAGTAATCTCATCCTTACAAAACTAGAATAACCTTTTGAGTGGAGTTCGACCTCCTTTGGAGACATTTATGATTAGTTGATGAGAAGTTCTCTCCCGAGGGGACATTTATTTCACTTACTCTAATATGCTTAAAAAGAAGCTCAATAATGCACTTTTTATAGACTCCGCGACTTTATATGGCTCTTACGGATCAAAATGCATCGTGAGCTTGAGGGTCGAGGTGAGCCTTATGATCTACACCTTGCCCCATCAAGACCGCGATCTGCCCTCTTCCTACATGGCTAGGAGTTTGTTTTAATTTCTTAAAATGAAGTGGGTTATAAAATTGTTACATGTTTTGATCGATATAAAAGCAACAATCTATCACAGAAAGAAGATGAAACCATATATAATAACAATATAGTAAAACTTAGCACAAAAAGAACTACCATTAATTAAAAACTTTCTGAAAATCTCTATTTTTTTTTACTATAACCAAAACCTGATCTTCTAAGAAGAGACCTTGTTGGAAATGATAGAGTTATCGAAGATCAACCGAGCCACCACGCTTCCTTTTTCGATCTTGTAGTCCTTACTCCAATTGTACCAGAGATGTAGGACATAAGTCTCCTTTCCATTCAACTCCCTCAGAATTCTCTCGTCCCATCTCGCCTCCGACTCGTTCATTGGCCTCCTCATGAGCCTATTTATCCGCAGCCAGTTCACCGCGTAAAATGCCCGTACCGGTAAGACAGTGAAATCATAACTTCTATAATGATGTCCGGTCAAATACGAAGACTCGTTGGTCAACGTCCCGATCCTCCTCTGGATGACCCTCGAAATCAAGTACGGACCGTTATAGCCCCACTTGTTGCCATCAAAGGACGCGGCGAATTCCTCCAAGAAATCACGCAGAAGCGGGTGATAGATATCGAACGCCATGACCGCCCCATTTAGCCTTGTCCACTCTCTCGACACCGGGTCTATGCTTTGTGCCCCGACGCAGTTTCTTAGCCCCGATAGGTCTCTAAGGATGAGGACATCAGTGTCTAGGTAGATTCCGCCGTATTTATACATCATGAGAAGCCTAGCAAGGTTGGACAAGTTTTGAGACAACGGTATAGAACCCGGATCTCTTTTCCCGGCCTTCATTTCTCTTAGCCACCTCTCAGCCGGGGTGTTCGTCACTAGGAAGGGAAAGTCCGGGGCGACCACAAGGATACGGTGCCCGAGCCCAAGAAAAGGCTTCAGAATTCTGTACCCGGCGGTGGAATCGAGACTTGCGGACAAAATGACCAAACAGCCCTTGGGGTTTTTGTAAAAGAGGCTGTCGATGGTCAAGAGCTGTCTCTCGCCGAAGTAGTTTCCGGGCGTGAACCACGACATATAGAAATATGCATCACATTTGTTGCGGCTAAAAAACTCCAACACCCGGCTATGAAACGATTGAGAATTCGGAGGATATTCTTTGAGGACGTCGAATCTCGGAAGGTTTTTCCGGAACCACGCGATCCGTTCTTCTCTTGTGATATTCTCCGGAAGAGTAAATGGGTCTTCGATGGTGACTAATTCACGAGAAATAGTAGTAGTAGTAGTAATACTGACAAGCCCTAGCTCATCCATTTGCAGTTTGCTATGGCTTGTACTAAAGGTGGATGGGGTTTTTTCAGTTTCTATGTATGATCTCATTTTGTTTTCTTTGTTTTCAGAATTATGAGATGTTCTTATAAGATCGGAGAGAATGTGGTTTGTATAGATGATGATAAAAATAATGATGGCGTACACTAACATGGCAAAGGTACGATACTTACCCATAGTTTTGATAACCAATAACTTCTTGGGGATCAATCTCCTAGCTGCCATTGTTGTAAAAAAAAAAAAAAAATTAAGGTTCTGTGATGGATTAAGAATAATCTATTTATTAAAGTCGGTGATTAATTTATATATGTGGAAGAAGACTGCACTGTCTATGTGAAAATGAAACTATTTTTTGTGTTGGCACATTTAAGTGAACATAGTAATGATATAATTCGAGCAAGCTACATATTTATGGTGAACAAGGAAACATTTGAATTGAGCAATCGCATAATAAAGGTCATTAATTAACTATCTCATGGTTTAGAATAATAAATTTATAATATGCAGGTCTTAACTCTTATGACAAGGTCATGAGGAAAAAAATGATGTGAATAGATCTGCAATGCAAGCTATTCACTTTATATATATTGATCTGATGGGTATCCTTCAATTTATTCCTGTATCGGTTAGTGAAATTGTTATTCTACGAAATCATTTTCTGTTGTGATGTTTTTTATATATAACTTAATCACCCCCTATCTGTAAGAGTCTAAATAAATTTAGACAACTGATTACTTTACATAATATAGGAATATATTTTCAAGATGAAAAATATATTTATGCTCAATTAAATCCAAGAACACTTTACCAAAAATTTCCCCAAATACTGATTTTTTCAATGAAACTATATGACAAAAAAGTTATAAGAAATGTCTCCCAGAAGCTTGTGTATGCTGACTAGGTCGAATTCCTAGCATAAGAATCTACAATAACAAAAAAAAAAGGTAAATAGACACGTCTGAAGTCGCGTCTATTTCGTTTGACACATCTGAAGTTGCACCTATTTTTTAAATTGACACGAATTTTGGGGTCTTAGACACGATTTTTGTCGTGTCTAAAGCCCATTTTATCTAACTGAGTGTGGGCTAATGAAAAGTAAATTTGATGCCTATATAGTTTGTGGGTGTGGGTGCGAGAGAAAAATTTTTTGCGGTGAAAGAGAGTTTTTATGTTATCCTTTTTATTTTTATATTGCATATATATTTTAAAAACGTGAGTTGTTCAAATTTGCGACTTAAAGTTATTTATTGGTAACCATTCACGTACGTATATATTTTTTATAATTGTTTTTCTTCGTAGCAAATGGACGTTATTATAGTTTACGTGACCGTGTCGAACGCGGGATCAACTAATCCTTATTAACTCTTTGTTTCTCCGATATTTTTAGGTTCTACTTGATGGTTTTTTGACCTTATCTTATATTTCTGGTCATTTCTCTACTCATTTGATCCTCGAGTCTCTTACTCAGTCTTGCTTTGGTAAAAATATATCGAAAAGAAATCTACTTGGTCTTATTAGGATTTTATATCCTATAACATTGTCTTCCAAATTTTTAGTGTTTTGTGATAGGAGTGTGCACGGTCCGGTCCTGTCTAAAAGTGGCTAAAAAATAAACCGGACCAGTCTAAATGGTTTTAAAAAAAAATTAAATCGGATCGGACCAAATAAAAAAAAAAAATCGGATTAGATCAAACCTATTAAAACGGTCTGATCCGGTTTAAACCGTTTCAGACTATTTGGACCGTTTTAAACCAGACCGTTTTAGACTATACTGTTTTATTTTAACATTTTTATTTATATTTTTCTTAAATAGTAACCGGTCCGATCCACTTTTAGACCTTTTTGAACCGCTTTAAAATATATTTTTATAAATTTTTTTAAATACTAACCGGTTCGGTCCGGTCTAAACCATGGTTTAAAAATTTTAAACCAGACCTGACCATTTAAAAGTACAAATCGGATCGAATCGGACCGGACGTTTAAAAGTACACTCCCATTTACTTTAAATTGCTTAAAACCGGATCGTTGGTCTAAAAACCAATGGTCCAATCCAATTTAGGGTTTCACTAATTTTTTTGCACCGCACTATTTTGTGAATATAGTGTTTGTGAATATTAGACCTTGTAGTTTTTAGGGTCCAGTGGCAATCTAGACATATGAAACGTTAGAAATTTATGAGTAGCCATTGTTTTGTTAATTTTTGGTAAACAGCAAAGTAAATCTGTTTACACAGAATAAATTTATAGTAAATATGTGTAAATAACGTTGGTTATGTCCAATGTTCAAAATATCGGGATATATCGGTGATATATCGCCGATATATTGTTTTTTGAAGAGTCTCGGTAAAATATCCGTTGTAATCGTTATCGTTTTATAAATATCGCTAAAATATCGATCGATAAAATACCGATATTTTTTAGTAGTTAAAAAATTCAAAATATCGTCCAAATTTGAAAATATCGTTTTATTTTTTTTTTATTTTATTTTATATTTTCTTTATTTTTTATTTATTATTTCTTATTATTTATATCTTTTACTTATTAATTGTACTTAGTATAATGATATAATCAATATTTCTTTATTTATATTTTATAATACATATAAATATATGTATGATATAACGTATTATATATATATACTAATAGATTAAATAATTAAATATATAATACTATTCCTTTTATCATTTTAAAGAATATTTGTAATGTAGTAGAAAAATATAACAATTTCTTTGAAAAAAATTATTTTATTACATTTTTTAATATTGAGAAAGTAATGTAAATAATAATAATGTATATCTATACAAAAAAGTTATAGGTATATTGTAAAATATAAATAGTGGTACATATTTTATTATATTCTGTTATAATATTTTTGTCGATATATCCGTTGATAATCGATATATCATCGATATATCACCGATATAATCGGTAGTCGGTATTAAAATTGTTATAGAATATCCGTCGATACTCGATATATCCGTAAAATCAGAACCTCGGTATGGGTATCGGTATCGATATTTTAAACCTTGGTTATGTCATATTTTTGGTTATTTACGAAATATTTATGGCTATTTACAAAAAAATTATAAAACATTGACTAAAATACAAATGATTATGTTTTTATGGCTTATATTGCTAAATATTTGTTATTATTAAGAAAGTTATGAATAAGTACTGAAAAAAGTCAAATCGGTATGTTGATTTGTCACATGTTTCTCACGTGAAGAATTCAAAGCGGTGATTTGGCATTGATTCCGTCTTGTAATTGATTTGATGCGAGTTAAAAGAGCCACCAATTCAACTTCACTGTTGGATTGGATTGTGGTGGCTTCTCCCTTACCATGACCGATTTTGTTTTCTTTTAGTATAAACAAATTATCTTTCCTATTGAATACTTATTTTCGAGTCTTTCATATCATTTGTATAACTCTCATTTGAATTTTTCCCCTCTTTTTTCAGAAAATTTGGCGATTTACGGCTGCTCAACCTCTTTCCGCGGTAATTCTTCCATATCTTTACCGGTGAGTATTCTTCCCCTAAATTGTGTTATCTGTTCATCAACTAGTATTAAACAGTAAATTCTGAACGGTCGATTGTCATATCACATGAAGAAGAAAAATTAAATCCTTCTTTCAATCCATCCAACAATAATAAGCGTTAAAAATTTAATACCTTATAAATAGTATATATAAAATTGATTTGATTTGGACTTATATTGTTATATAGTTAGGTATTTTTAATCACGCTTTTATGATTTTGTTTAGAGGTATTTAGAAAATTAATTGACATTACTAAAGCCTCTCGGTGATATCATTTGTCAGCAGGACCGACCCGAAGTTATTAGAGCCTTAGCCGAATTAATATTTTAGGATCCTTCAAAAATTATAAAAATTTAAATATAAAAAAAAAATTGGCTGAAAATTTAGAATTTCGGAGCTCATCTTTCTTGTAACTATATTTAAAATTTTGGGGCCTAATTGAAGGCCTAGACCAGTGTTTTGTTTACCTATAGTCAAGACCAACACTTGCTTGTCAGAAAGGGTTACTGATTCGATCCTATCCCAAATCGATTTTTGAATCACAATGGACAGTTATAAACGATTTGAGAAAACGAGATCGAATCACACCAAATAAAAAAAGGGGGACCAAACTGATTTTCACTAATCCGGTTCAGTTTAAACCGCATTTAAGATAATATATATTTTTATTTCACAAATTAGCACTATTACTAATAATATGTTAAATTGCACAATGAAAAAAGTCTTTCTAGTCAAAATCTGCCCAAAATTAATAAAATAGCTAAAATTAAAAAAAAATTGCAAGTATTAAGTGCCAATGATATTCTTTTTACAATGTTTTTAGTTTTAGAATGTGGGTTAATGAATAATGTCAAATTTTTAACTGTTTTACCATTAAAAAAAACTACAATTTGCTAGATAAATAAACACTGAAAAACTTTTTTTTTAATATTCTGAAGTTTATGATCATGGACATAAAAGGATTATATAGAAATGTATGATACTCTATTATATATATATATATATATATTATATTTTTATAATAATGATACTCTAATATATTAACAGAAAATTAGGAAAATAATCAATTTAAACGTTTGATATAGTTAAATAACCAACGTTTGATAAATAATCTTAGGTAAATAACCGTAAATAATGACATGACCTAATATATGTATGTAGCTATTTATCTAAGATTTCCGTACGTAAATACATGAAAATGACTATTTATTTAAAATTTATCAAACGTCGATTATTTAGCAATTTTAAATGTTTAAATTAGCTATTTGCCTAATAAACAATACAAGGGAAGAAATGAGAATTAATCAGGAGCGGAAACGTAAGTGAAGTTAGATGGGGGATATCACCTTTGCATGCATGCAACGTGTCGGACGAAGTTCAAATAGGTGTTTGTGCGTGAGAGAGGAAACGCATTACTTTCTAACTGTAAATGAATAGGGTCAAATCGGTCCCACGTTTGATTTTGATGTGGTTCTCGCGACCAAAAATATGATCCATCGATGTAGCTACTAATATATACACAATATATCAGTGTATATATATATATAATGGGTATTCACAGAAATTAGAAAGAAAAAAAAAACGAAGACCATCACATGGAGGAAGATTAAATGGAAAGGAGATATGGAAACGTAAAGTAGGTTATAGGCAGAAGAAAGAAGTGGATTGTGGTGACAATAAATAAAAAGCGCAATAAGATGATGATATTGATTAATGAGATTTTTTTTCCGTTGCATGTGGTCAGAAGATGAAGAACAGGTGTATGAATTTCCCGAATCTCTCTCCTTCCATCCGTCAATGGGCTTTTGGGCGGTTTCCCAACGACCACCACACCACCACCACTATCACTCCACACGCTTCTCAAGGCTCTCTTTAGCTAACCATGGTTTACTTTTTATATTCCATTATCATTTCATCACCCATTTCATATATTCATCTTCTCTCTCTCTCTCTCTCACTCAAATATATACACACATTATAAACCCAAACCCAATAAGAATCACCCCTTTTTCCTCACATTTGTCGCTCCGCCTTGTATTCACCGTAACCCTACTACCACTACTATGTATCATCATCACTTTATATCATCGACTTGGTTTGAGTGAATGCAGATCGCACAAATGGCATCTCTCTCAGTCTCTCTTTTCCCCTGCAACATGTATAACCTTCCTTGCTAAAAATAGAACCCAAATCCCCAACCCCAAAACAGACACTCAAAAGTGTGAGAGAGAGAAAAAAAAGTAACCCCTCTGTCTCTCTATATATATTATAATAATAATAATAATAATAATAATTTGACGAGGATGATGATGGTTATTGAGGAAGGGCGTGATAATAACAATGGCAACAACAAGAACGGAGATCTTGTGGGTGCCGTCACTAGCTTCGGCACTGTCCAACGGAAGAAGAGAAACATGTGCCGACAAAGGCGTTCCTTCTTCTTCCCGCACGTGCCACTCTCTCCCGCACGTGTGAGTCTCATTCTCTCTCTCTCTCTCTCTCTCCACTGACCCATTATCTTGATCTTATACCCACAATGACTCTCTTTCGGCGCAGGGGATCGATCCGGGGAGATTGAGATTCCTGTTCCAAAAGGAGCTCAAGAACAGCGACGTTAGCTCTCTCAGAAGAATGATTCTCCCCAAGGCAAGAATCTCTTTTAATTTTTTATTACCCTTTCTTAATTAGTATTATTAATTTACTCGGTTCTGACACTTTTGAGACTCTCTTAAAATTAAGAGTCTTAATAAACTCTTTACCGAATTTGAATCTGCAGAAAGCAGCGGAGGCTCATCTTCCTGTTCTTGAATCCAAAGAAGGAATGGGAATCACTATGGATGACTTGGATGGACAACACGTTTGGAGCTTCAAGTACAGGTATATAAATATAACTCTCTTGTTATACATATCTACATTATATATATATATATATACATTATTATGAAATTGTCTGAGCTGTAAATATATTATATATATGATGTGTCGTTCAGGTTCTGGCCTAACAACAACAGCAGAATGTATGTCCTTGAAAACACAGGTACTAATTTACCCACTAAATTCCATTAATTTAAATTTTAATATAATTACTAACCTGAAACTTATTGTATTCTACTATAGGGGACTTCGTCAACGCACATGGACTCCAACTAGGAGACTTCATCATGATTTACCGAGACAACCAAAACCAGAACTACGTAATTATAATTTATCAAATCAATACTTTATTATTAAGATATACTATTGGAAACTCTTTATTTGATTGTGGAGAACGGTGAAAATTTGAGCAGGTGATTGGGGGTTCGAAAAAGTGTTCTCCATCATCGGCGGCCGCGGAGATCGCCGGCGGTGTGACGGAGGCGACGGCGACGACTCGAGAGGAAGAGGAGGAGGACGAACTACTATTAGGTTCCTCTGCCAATATGATGGAAAACGTCGTCGTAAGTGGTGTGAGCGACGACATGTCGTTTGTGTACGACACCACGAAGCTGTCAAACGACTCTCTGCTGGACTTCTGGGCCGAATCATTGTCCCTCAACTACTCCAACCACATCACCACCACCTCTACGACTGCCAACTCACCCTTTGACACCTTCGCGTCCGTTGACTTATCTCTTGACGACTATTACTGATAATCTTTTGAGGTGCTGTTTTTTTTATCAAAGTATAACTATAAACACTAGAAGAAGAAGAAGAAGAAGTAGCTCTTTTGACTTTTGATCTCCGACTCTCTTGCTATGTATTTTGATGTCATCAGCGAACACAGACGCATGTTTAGCAAGTTATGATATGTGTAATGTGATAATAAGAATGGCAAATTCTGATGATCAGCTTGTTTTCCATCAAGTAAATTTCGGTGTGCTAACTCAACAAGCCCGTCTAGCTCAGTTGGTAGAGCGCAAGGCTCTTAACCTTGTGGTCGTGGGTTCGAGCCCCACGGTGGGCGACTATCTCTTTTTTCGTTCCCTGTTATTCTCGCTCTCTTAATAATTTACTGGAGGACAAAACAACCAGACTGTATAATTTTGGGATTGGAAAGTGTGACAATACTTTAAATTTTACACAAATTTATATGAATAATTATAACATGGGGTTGTTGCATTGCATATTAAACATGGAATCTAGATTTTCTGTATCCGGTTACAAATCCAACCGTCTTGATTGTTACAACACGAAATAATTTCAATATACTCTAAACAAAATAAAATTCATTTTTCGCACCTATATTTATGAATTATGATCATTGTTATAATTTTACTCTTATTATTGAATATTTAAAAAAATATATATCTTACATGAAAATAATGTTTTTTTATCCACGAATACTCCTTTAATATTTCATCATAAACTATGCCGGTAATTTTTTCTCAAAAAGAAAATATCTCATGTCTCCCTTTAAAAAATAAAATGATAATTGATTAATTCTATTTAAAAAAAAAAAGAAAAAAAAGGAGGAAATGTGATAGAGATTCATTTTGTATTCGCAATTAACCGTGTGGATTGAACGTACAGTATTACTACGATACGAGTCCTTGGTCATATAATTGATGAGAGTTTGATCTCCGATTGAAAGAGAGAAGAAAATCAGAATGGCGTCTCGGTACTGGGTGGTCTCTCTTCCAGTTCAGGGATCTGCATCTACTCTATGGAATCGTCTTCAAGAACAAATTTCCAAGCATTCCTTCGATACTCCTCTCTATCGTGTAAGATCTGATTCTCTATTACTTCTTTTTCTTCTGCTCATCCCCTCTCGATTCTCCTCTTATTTCTCGCGCGCTCTCTTTCTCAGTTCAATATACCTAATCTGCGCGTTGGAACTCTGGATTCTCTTCTCGCTCTCAGCGACGATCTCTTGAAGGTGTGTTTATCGGATTTCGAAATTGAATGTCTTATTTTTTATATATATAAATATTCTTTTTTGTTTTACGTATTTCGGATGTTTAATTCGATAATTGATCTGTCGTCGTCGATATTCTTTGAGCGAATTATGGTTTCGGTGATGATAAACATCAAAATGATCGTGTCGTTCGGATTTTGTTACTTGAATGATGTGGATCATTGTATAGTGATGTGCTTTCGGGTTTGTTGGAGTGTGTAGTCAAACAACTTCGTGGAGGGAGTTTCTCACAAGATCAGAAGACAGATCGAGGAACTCGAGAGGGTTTCTGGCGTCGAGAGCGGAGCTCTCACTGTTGATGGAGTGCCGATCGACTCCTATCTTACTAGGTGAAACCTTTGTGCTCATTAGCTTTCATTGGATTCTTGGATGGAATTTCCTTTTTTTCTTTCAATTCTAAGGATTTGTTATTTTAGGTTTGTCTGGGATGAAGCCAAGTATCCGACAATGTCTCCGTTAAAAGAGATTGTGGATGGAATTCACAGTCAAGTGGCAAAGATTGAGGATGATCTGAAGGTACATGTCTACTAGTATTCGGTGTTCATATATACCTTAGCTGAGCAAAGAAAGGAACCATAAATGTGACTGTTTGGCAATTTAAACTTGGTTTGGATCTTAATCAAGATTTCAATCTCTGTTGAGTAGGTTAATCTCTCATAAGTATGCTCTTGTGGATTCCTAGTTACTTATTCTATAAGACTGTTTTAAGTTTTTTTTTTTTTTTTTTTTTTTTTATCACTGTGGGAAATGTTTGAGAAGAACAATGCTTGGTGCTTGTGAACTTGCCCAATAAGCTTATTGATTGTGAAACATCTTGCTTGCTTTTTTGGGCACGACATGTTGAAATTTTTTACCGCTGAATCATCTTTCTTAGAGGTCACAAACCCATATGCAACTTTTAGATTGATTATTTATTCTTTTGTCCTTTATCTTAGGTTCGTGTAGCAGAGTATAATAACGTCCGCAGCCAGCTTAATGCTATCAATCGAAAGCAAGCTGGAAGGTAAAACTTTTATCTGAATAGCTTTTTAGGTTCTTCCACGGTGCTACTTTATTTACCTATCTTCTCCTCTTTCTCAGCTTGGCTGTCCGTGATCTTTCCGATCTTGTTAAACCAGAGGATATTGTTACATCGGAACATTTGGTGACATTGCTTGCAATTGTTCCCAAGTATTCACAGAAGGAGTGGCTGTCAAGCTATGAGACATTGACCAACTATGTGGTAAATTATATAATTTCGTTCTTCAAATTAAGTGATAACACTTGATCTTTATAGAAAATGAACGAATATTGGCTTCTTGAATTTTCCAAATCGATAGTTCTGTAATAAGATATTTTCTATTATATGATGCCTTGGCTATTTTTACCTTAGTATTAATCATGTTTCTCCCAGGTTCCCAGATCAACCAAGAAGTTGCATGAAGATAATGAATATGCTCTCTATTCTGTAACCCTATTCAACCGTGTGGCAGACAATTTTAGAACAAGTGCCCGTGAAAAGGGGTTCCAAGTATGTTTATCTTGCTTTCTACCATTGATCTTCCGTTGCTCTCTCATTTACGGAAGTGAACCTGAACTTACCCCTGATTATGGTTTAATTTCACAATCTCGATGAGTACGACCATTTGTATTAGTGGAAAATTTACAAACATTGGTTGGCAACATATGTTGGCTCATGTTTACTGAGCTTGATGCATCTGTCATCTGGTTCAGGTCCGTGACTTTGAATACAGTCCAGAAGATCAAGAAAGTCGAAAGGAAGAGTTAGAAAAATTGATGCAAGACCAGGATAGCTTTAGAAGCTCTCTTTTGCAGTGGTGCTACACCAGTTATGGGGAGGTATATTCTTTCCCCTCTGTCTTACGGAATAAAGTGAAGTGATCTATTTATATTTTTGGAAACGTGAGTGAATCCTACCCCCTGAAATTATATATGCACATATACATATTTTCTAGAACTGCAACCTTGCACATGAATTCTTAAGTTCCGGTTTTCAGTTTTCTGTTTTGTTATTGTTCCATATAATCATAAAATGGCCTGATATTTTGTTTTATTTATATGCGGTGGAGTTTCACAATACTGAGCTTCTTGGGTTCAGGTTTTCACCTCGTGGATGCACTTCTGTGCAGTGCGTGCGTTTGCAGAGAGCATTCTGAGATACGGCCTGCCTCCATCTTTCTTGGTAAGCAAAGCAGCTTCATAGCCGTTTTCCTTATTATACAACAATCAGGGTTGTGATATTAAAATAAATTTGCAGTCGTGTGTTATGGCTCCATCTGTGAAAAGTGAGAAGAAAGTTCGGTCAATCATTGAAAAGTTGTGTGAGGGTACAAACAGGCAAGTTACTAATCTCTTGTGGTTTGGATCTTGATTTGTTGTGTGTTCATTGGTTGCTGATCGTTGGTATTTTTTTTTTTTTTTTCGTGTGGCAGCTCGTTTTGGAAAAACGAAGATGAGATCGGCGGAGGATTGGCTGGCTTAGGCGGCGACACTGAAGCCCATCCTTATGTCTCCTTCACCGTTAATCTTGTTTGATTCTTGATGATTTCTCATCCTTATTTTTTTTGCTTTTATTTGTGAAAGAAGCCCAAACCTGCGGATTCCTCTACAATAAATACGGGAGTGGGTCGAGACCGAAAAAATAAATCATTATTGTATTTGTATATTAGGGTTAAGGGGTTCATATTCTTTGGTTGTTTATTTATATTTACACTTGAAATGATGCTTTTGAGATGTTTATTGACGGCCCTACTACTCGTCGCAGAGTATGTTGAGTTTGTGAGAATTGTCGAGCTTTAGACTCGTTGCCAATATTTTATTAGAGTTGAAGCAAATAATAGCGATGTGCTCTCATTATGAATGTAATCATTTGCGAGCACGATATTGAATTTCCTCGATTTTGCTCTTCGGTGCCTTTTATGTGTTGTATATATTATGCCGTAAATCAGATTACAGAGCATATTCTGGCTTATTCGTGGAGTAAAGTCGCAAGTGCTTCCTGTATGTTGTACTTGTACCTCGAAGCATTACTGAGGATAATGTAAACAAAACTTGCAATGATAAAGGATAATTATAATTTTAAAAAGAATTACAATTGCAAACAAGCTGCAAAATATGACGAAAGTATTGAAGAGGCATATTGAAACACAAAGCTAAATTATTTTTGGTTGCACATAATAAGTAAATCTTGATCTAAAGTTCTAAACTACGTTCAAGGAGAATAAATGGGAACAGAGCCATCCTCCAAAAAGAATTGCGTTTATTTCTAATTCGTATAAATTGTTTATTCAACCCGATTATAAGCCATTAAAACCGATGCCCGTTGAACTTCTTACGCATTGGCAAGGTCGGCAACAGCGGTGAGTCGTGCAGCCGGAGTAACACCGCCAGTGGTTGGCCTGTTCAATAATTTAATCAGAAAAGCCCAAGCAATTAACTTCATCCAATTCACAAAAGAGCGAAGAAATACTTACAGCCCCACGAAAACCTTAAAGGCGTCGTATATACCCCATTGAGCTCCCGTAAGAGTTCCAATCATGAAGATACGAAGAGGAAGGCCACGCGTACACAGACCCAACACTCCCATCTTCTTTACAGCCTGCTCAGTTTGGCAAAAAAAAAAAAAAAAAAAACATCATTACATGCGCGGATCAAATCAGATCAAACACGACGCCGTGATAATGCACTTACATCGCCGACTGTTGCTCCTTTGGCGTTGTTGAGGAAGGACACGAGATTATCGGCCGGATGAGAGACAATGGCACACAACACGCCCGCAATGTATCCGCCCGCAAAGCTCACCCCGAGCTGGACGCCCTTGCTGCACTCTTCCTTCGGAGTCGTCATCCCGTGCTTGTATATCCTCTCCACTATGTTCTCAAACGACGCAAACTTCATCATTGTATCTGCAATACAAAACACGGGTCCGAATAAATGTTCACTAGAACACCCATCAATGTTCCGTAAAGACGAGCCTAATGTTATGCAACTCACATGGTATTTGACGACCCCAGAGTGGACCAATACCCTTGTACAACCTGGGTGAACCAATGGTTAATAATGGATTCAAATGATTAGTAATGGAGTTAGCACGTGATAAAATCTCGAAGTAAGCATAAGTTTAGGTACCCGAGAGCTCCTTCAGACTTGACAAACTTGGGCAGGCCGTCGGAGAGCCCGCGAGCGAATCCCGGCTGAGTTTGAACCCGAACCTTGACCGCCTCTAACGGGCAGAGGGCGATGTCAGCGATGACCTCAGCGGAGGCAGAGCCGGCAAGGTAGATCAAGGTCTTGTACTTGGAAGCGTATTCGGGCCCGGCAAGATCAGAGTAGTACTTCTTGAAGAACTCGTAGAACCCCATCTTGCAAGCACCCTGAGCGCTGTAGCCGAGCAGAGTGGGCGACCATCCTTTGAACAACCCTCTCACGCCCTGTTCCCTCACTAGGACTCCGAAACCCGACGATACGCTTTTGTACTTTGCCGGGTCGATCTGTGACACCAAACAAGGAAAGACAAGGTCGAGCCTTTGCTCTCACATATGCCATACAACATGATATGATGTGAAAGCTTAAAACAAACCTGCATGTTGCACTTCACGAGGTCCAGAGGAGTTACGGCGGTGTGTGTCAGACCGCAGCTGAGGACTCCGCCGGCCGTGCAGGCCGCGTAGTACGCCGGAGAAAACATCTCGATCCTCTTCCCGGCCTCGGCCGGAGATCCCGCCATTACCCGGGACTTGAACGAGGTTTTATCGGAGAAGGCCATCGAGAGAACTGCTGCGTCAAAAGCTATGTATGCATGTATATTTGGTGTGTAACTTATAGATTTGCAAGTTATATACAACAACAAAAAAACTAAGGCAATGGAATGGAGTCAAAGTTGAGACAATTCTAGCTTGGCTGCGTTTGGTAAGTTGATGAAAAGTCAATTTCTTAAGTTACTTGTTACACAAGGAACAGAAAAAGTCTCTCTCTTAGAGTTTGACTTGGCTACTAGCATGCGATTGAAATTGAAAGTTACATAGTTGAGAAAAGCAAAATGTATTTTGTATGTGTTACAGGTACAGGCGCCAAGCAAAGCATGGCAATGTTTGATTGGCGATTAAACAAGTATATACTCAAAAGAATCAAATAAATAAAATATGAATACAACAATCAAACAGAAGAGAAGAGAAGAGAAGAGAAGAGAAGAGAAAAGACTAGAGAAGCCTGAGGTGAGCAGTTTCGTTCAGCTTCTTGATCTGCCACCCGGTCTTCCATGAATGGTGAAGGACCGTGACCGAAGACTCGTCGACGCAGAGCTTGTGGGACATGTGGGGCCCGCAGCCGAGAATTCCGGTGAGCAAGCACTTTATGGGCACTGCGTGGCTGAACACTCCGATGACTCGGGTCCCGGCGGCTCCGGCGGAGCCATCGTCGTCGTCGTGGCGGTGGTTGGTGCTCATCAGCTGAAGCCTGCTCTTGCCTGACCTCTTCCTATGCTGATTCTGATGATGATGATGATGGTGATCCGATCTCCGCGGAAGCGTTCCGTTCACGAACTCGACCATCCGAAACTCGACCTGCCTCAGCGTCTCACCAGAGGGAGCCGAGAAATCCGGCTCCATCAACCTCGCCGCCTCGCCGGAGTACGTCTCCGACCGGTGGCAACCCTCCCACTGCCCCTGGCTCATCTCCGCCAGCGCCTCCGAAACCTGAATATCCTCCTCCGCCAACCGCATTTCCTGGTTCCTCAAATCAGATCAGATCGCGATCGGCGAATCGGAATTGGAATCGAATGTGCGATCTGGTTACCTGGCAGACCGAGACGGCCATGGATCTGGCGCGATCCATGGGAGAAGTGTAGACGGCGCTGAATCGGACGCCCTGGGAGTTGAGGAACACGGCGAGGGCTCTGGCCTGGCGTTTTCCGGCGGGGGTTAGGGCGGCGTTGGGGCATCGGCCGCCGATCAAGTCGGGGGTGAGGCTGAGCTGGCACTGGCCCTGGCTGATCAGGAACACCTCCGAGGCTTCGAGCTCCGGCGGCGGCGGAGGGGCGAGGACGTTGTACGGGTCCCACACCTTGATGCGCGGCGTTCCCAGCGATGACAGCTGCGGCGACAGCGGAGAGGCTGACGCGTGGCACGGAAGCATCTCCGGCTCTTGCTGGAGAACCTTCTTCATCGCCACCGCGCTTCCCGACTCTCTCCTCTCTTCTTCTTCTTCTTCTTCTTCTTCAGATGATGAGCTCTCTTCTTCCTCCTCCGCCGCCGATGCACCTACGGACTGAGTCGAACCCATTCTTTCTCTCTCTCTCTCTCTCTCTCTCTCTCTGCTCTTTCCACTTTCTATCGTCATCGCAATCGACAATTACCCACCCGACCCGACCGACATGCACAAACGGGCAGCCCAACTATCTTCGGCCCAGCCCAATGGCTCTTTAATGAACGACACGGTATGAAAGTAAATGTGTAACTTACGTTGAATTCCCTAAATACCTAACATTTGAAATCATTCTCAGAATTCCAGCTAAATATCCGGAGTAAGCTAAATATTCCTCAAAAAATATTTTTGAGCTTATAGTTAATATCTACTATATAAACTTAAAAACTATACTTCGTCGTTTGAGTTTGACGAGTCTGAAAATAAACTGTTTTTTACGCAGGGACTAATAAAAGACGCACACAAAAAACGAGAGGGGGAATATTATAAACAATAAAAATTAAAGTACTCTTAAAAAGAGGTGATGAGGTAAGTTTTATATAAGTGACAATTCTAATAGCTAAGGTTTTTTATTATGCATATAAGTGGGTAAAATTAGTTTATTTGAGAATCTTTGTTGAAGAAAATAGACACAAATTTTAAAAATTAAATAATCATGCAATTTCTTTTTCTCTTAGCATTCATATACAATTGATTTATTTATTAATCATATTTTATTTAAAATAGATCATAAATGAGAAGTATGTTTTCATCAGTGTTAAATAATCGTTTCGTCGAGACCTTTGCATTGAAAATTTGTTAAAAACACTGGTCTAAACGATGAATTATATGTGTTTTTAGATTTAATAGAAAAAGATATTTAATTAATTTATTAAAATTGTAACTATTAATCTATATACAGATTGAAAATTGGACTCGTGTCTAAATTTCTGATTTTTTTAGTTGTGAGATCATATGGAGTGGCTGAATTATATTAAGGAAAAAAAAGTTGGTGAAAATAATCAAGAGACAACAACGGATATCGCTTGCAGTTTATGGGGTTTGGTTGTCGCATTTTTGTCTCCGCTTACCCGGATTATAGTAAAGTGATATCATTAGGGGAGTGAGTGAGTGAGTGTAGTTTTGTTTTAATTGAACCAATTATGCGATTTTAAGAATTGATTAATTGTATTTTTTTTTTAAAGAATTGATTAATTTATTCGAGGCAGCGATGGCCTAATGGTCTATTTGCATGCCATAATTTATGTGTAAAATATGATATCCACCACCACTTGCACCCTCGACCGTGGTCCGTATCCATTTTATCAGCATTATATGGAATTAATAAATACAATTACGTTGCATTAAGTATATATAAAGTTTCGTTTGCATAGTACTGTTAATGAGAATAATACGCTCCACCCCAACTCTGTAAGTTCTATATATTACTACAACATTGATTGGTTGCATTGCAAGTAGTAAAAACTGGGTCCCATGTCTGTTGACTGTGATGATATTCATAAATTTATTTCGAGTTTAAAATAACGGACCGCCAGTATAATTTTCAAAATAATTTGTCTTCATTAAGAATTTGCACGTTGTGGTCAATATCAATACAGATATTGAATATTATTGATCCTATAAATGCGGATCTGTAGTAGTACTTGGCATTTCTATGTTCTTTAGGATAATAAAATATCGCCTAAACCCTAATAATCTGAAAATAAAAAACAGGAATGTCGTAATAAGTTAGATAAATTCTGGGGAGCTTATGCTATGTGTTAGTGGAAGCAACTTTTCGAGTACTATAAGCTAGTGGTTTTCCTTTTACGAAAAAAAAGAAAAAGAAAAAGAAGAAGAAGATAGTAAATAATAATAAAATAAAAACAAAATAATGTATCCATGCCATTATATATTAAGAGAATCATTGTAATCTATTATCTCTCTCTCGCTCTCTCTCTCTCTCTCTCTCTCTCTCTCTCTCTCCGTGCATGGAATTCGTGCTAGTATCGTCACAGAAAGATCAGCTGTAAAATACACTTATATCTAGATCACCGATCATCTTCTTCACCGAGAGTCTATATATAATATGAAGATCAGATCGTTGACAAGGTTCACACACACACACACGATATACCCATGCAATTTTATATAATATACTACTTCTATGTATATTCACTGTCTCACACGCATTTATCGATTTAGGGCTGATGAATTATTATTCTTCTGACTAATACTGGTCTTTCATTCTTATTTTTTAGAGAGTTCAAGTCCATAGCCATGAATGGTTATAAGGGTACGAGACTTAACTCGACCAGAGCCTCCGGAAGGTACTTTTTCAATCACACACACACACACACACACACACACACACACATATATATATATATATATATATATATATATATATATATATATATATATGTTACCGTTTGTTCTTCTTTCTTAATTTGTAATTTGTTAATAATTAAGCAAAAATTAAACCTTTTTAACTTTAAAATACTCGCTTTGGTCTCAAGAGCTAGCACTTAAGAAAGTGAAATTAAAGCGGAGAATAAAAAAAAAGGGGGGGGGGGATGAGAATGGGATTCGTTTGACTTATACGCAATAAAAAGAGATTTGACTTTAAGCCGGGTGATGATTTAAATTCCTTATGTCATGTCTTGTTGTTGTTGTGTTTATATATATATATATATATATATATATATATATATATATATATATATATATATATATATATATTACTTTACCCGTCTAATCTCCAAATCATATAATTTATTCTACTATATATATAGTTTAATCTGTTTTTAGCTAGACTCTTCTTTCTTGTACAATTTTTTTTTCTTACTGGGACAGAATTTTTTTGTTACTAGTTTTGTTTTTAACTTTGTCTAGACTTTCGAAGCTAGTTTTTCTTGATCAAAAAATTAAAAATAAAATTGACACAAATTACGTATTAATTTGCATTTTAAGTTGACACAAATTGGTCAATATTTTGTAAGCTCATCAATGAATTAGTCAATATTAGATGGTGTAGTTTGATCGAAATTAGCTCGGATTGTTAAAAAAGTATATTTTAACAAGAAAACTGTTTTAACTTGGACCATAAATTACAAACTATAAGGAATTAATAATTAGGGCTACGGCTAGCACGTAACATAAAAACATGAAGAAAGAAAATAAAAAAGAAAAAAAAAAACAGCTGGAGACGCATGGCAAATGTACGCGGATGTGACACGTAAACTTGATAGAGAAAGTTGTCGATATTTTAAATTTTGTATCACATGCAATGCCTTGTATAGTATAACTTACACGTTCTCTTTCATACCTTTGCCTGTTTTGTCAACTATCACGCTTGTTAGTTGTCATACTCAAATACCGCCAAAATATATCAGAAAGCCTCTACTTTAGTTTAAACTACTTACGTACATATACTTTAGTGAAACCACTCTTAAGATTGCTAAACTATATAAAAATGTTACAACTTACAATGCAAGGGGAAATTTTTGTGGTCCACTAGGAAAAAAGAAACATTGTTCTTAATTGGACGGTGATAGATCATCGTCTTTGTAAAACATTCGTTACTATCGCATCGCATACTCGTTTTAGGTTTTGATAGGACGTACTGTTTTCATTTTAATATTATTATTCCGTGCCTTGTGTCTTGGGTTTCTTATTTATTATTCACAAGAAGTAAAATATAGTAGAAATTGTTTTTGGTAGCCGTTTTTTGTAATTATTGTTTTTGGTAGCCGTTTTTTGTAGTTTATTACAAAAACAGCATATTTAAAATTTTTATTACAGACATAGCTGTTACTAAGTTGTAAATAGACATTTTTTTTACATATTATCTTTTTGTAAATTATGTGTACTATACTACAACTGATTTTAAAATAAATAAAATTATTTATGAATGGAAAAAAAGAGTAATTTTTCAAAGATTTAAAGTAGCAATTATTTTTGAAATATCACCCCTAAAAACAGTTACTTTTGTAATTTCTTATTTAGGCTTGAAGGGAAGGTCGCCCTGATAACCGGTGGTGCGAGTGGGCTTGGGAAAGTCACGGCCCAAGAGTTCATAAAAAACGGGGCCAGAGTCATCATAGCTGACGTGGACACCGAGGTGGGCCCAAGAGCCGCGGAGGAGCTAGGCCCATCGGCCCATTTCGTGACCTGCGACGTGAGAGACGAAGCCCACGTGGCGGAAGCCGTGGAGGCGGCGGTGACGCGACACGGAAAGCTGGACGTGATGTACAACAACGTGGGGATAACCGGTCCGGCGGTGCCACCTGGCATCGCCGAGCTGGACATGGAGGCCTTCGACGCGGTGATGGCGGTGAACGTGAGAGGCACGGTGGCGGGAATCAAGCACGCGGCGAGGGTGATGGTGAAGGCCGGGACGGGCTCGATCCTCTGCACCGCGAGCATAAGCGGGCTCACCGGTGGAGTCGGGCCTCATCCGTACACCGTGTCCAAGTTCGCCGTCGCGGGTATCGTGAGATCGGCCGCAGCGGATCTCTGCAAGAGCGGGGTCCGAATAAACTGCATATCCCCTGGCCCGATCGCCACGCCTCTCACTCTCGGGGAGTTCGCGAAAATTTACAGAGGTGCCACGGCGGAACAGCTGAGGGAGATCCTGAGTGGGGTCGGGGAGTTGAAAGGCGCCACGTGTCATGAGATCGACGTGGCCAACGCGGCCGTTTACTTGGCGTCGGACGAGGCAAAGTTCGTTACGGGTCACAACTTGGTCATTGACGGAGGTTTCACGGCGTTTAAGCATCTTAATTTACCTTCTCCTTCCTCGTTTCTCTGATGGGATGACGTGGCTTTTTTTTTTTCTAATTCAAAAATGGTATTGCTGTCTGTTTTTTTTTTTTTTTTTTTTTTGCAGGGAATTAATAAATCATAAATGTTGGTGGGTATAGCCAAGGTTTATTTTAAAAAAGAGTGAATGAGAGTTGGCGTTTTCTATTTCAATGGTCACGAGTGTTTGTACTCCATCATTAATAAAAAAAATATTCGTATTTTCGTCCCGAATCCCCAAACATGCATCTATCGATATTTGAATTGAAATTAATGTGTTTATAATAATATATGTTTCATTTCCTTGACAATTATATACATATTTTATGATTTGATCATTAGCCCGCACACTTACGCTACATGTGAATGTGATGTGTCAATTTACAGCTCGTGCCATTAATACCGACAGATCTTACGTATAAAATTACTTTCTTAATTGATATTATTGTATATAGTATACACGCAGATAATTAATATAGAAATCGCACATACTAAAATTAGAAACCTGTTTCTGTATTATATACGACATTTATATACACACATCATCAAACAGGATAAAGACAATCACATTTATATGTAACGACATTTATATATGCAAATTTCCATATAAAATATTGTCGGAGAAGTTGTCAGTAGTGACTATATATATATATATATATATATATATATATATATATATATATATCAGCAATATCAGTTCTCAGTCGGTCTCCTATTATTTTTGCATGCGCTTGCCACGTTTATTGAATTACGTGAGCACATTAAAAGGATTTAGATAATAAAATTAAACTATGAATCATATATAACATTATTACACTCGCATACACACAGGAACGGAGGCAAAAAAAGTTCATCAGGGAGACTAATTTTAATATAAAAAATTAGAAGAAACTAATTCGTAAATTTTCAAAATAAAAAAATGTAAATTTTTTTTAAAAAAAGGCAAAAAAAATAAAATAAAAATTTAATAGTCCCAGCATAATTTTTAGGATAAAGACCAAAGATAAACAAATAGTTCTTAAAAACTACTAAGTCCGCAGAAAATTCTCCAATATACTCGGATAAGGTAAACAAGAACGTATTTTTCCGGTTATGAATTGAGTTCTATTGATGTCTGAGCTCTATGAGTTGTGGTTTATGTAATTAGCTTAGCTTAGTCTACGTGTCATCTACGTCGGCAAGTTTGTTACAAAGTTAGTTAAAAAATAAGTATATGTAAATATGTAATTCTGCTTTAGTCTCCTCTTTTCTCCTTCTCTCTAATTTTCTCTCCACTTAAATTCGATCTTATCAGAGCGGTAGTTACAGCATTACGGTTTGTTCTTCTCAGCCATCATTAATGTCTTTATTTTATCAGCAATGGACAATTATAAATATATACAAATAAAAAATAAAATCCTCACCACAGTCAGCTTCCAAGCCCGGCTCAAGGGGATGGCAAGATGAGCAATGGCCCAATAAAAGCAAAATCATCCGAAAATTTAACAAATTGAGATATTTATGGAAGATTTAAAATTACTAACTATTCTTAGAATTATCATCTTCTTTTTTTTGTTTGATTCACTTACCAAAGAATATAGGAAACCTAATAGCAAGATTTTCTTTGTCCTATTTATTCACCTATGAAGTATTCAAATCTCACCCAAAAAAAAAAGTAATTATAGGGTCAAGAGAGAAGAAGAAAGTGATAATAAATACAAGAAAGATATTATTTTAAGGGATAGACATAATGGCTGCGTTTGGTTCAGATTAAAAAGCCCTGTTTTTGTTTTTAGAAAAAACTAAACTGCTTATCTGGTGTTTGGTAAAACTGTTTTTACAAAAAACTTCAAAAGCGATTTTAGATTTTGTACATGAGATTGAAAAGCTAAGATTCTTAGCTTTTAGAAAAAGTGTTTTTAAGTTTGGTATATAAATTACTGTAATATTCTCGTACAAAATATTATTCATATATATGTATATAAATAAGTATATTAATAATTATTATTTAATTATTTATTTTACTATAATATATTTATTTTACCAAACACTAAATCAGTTTTTGTTAACAGCAACAACTGTTTTATAAACAATTTACCAAACAGCTTGTCACTTTTTGAAAAAAAACAGTTTTTTTTAAAACAAAGCTATGCCAAACGGGCCAGTATTATTTTTCAACTTTTATCACTCTTTAACTCCTAACTCTTTTCCATCTGTTTTGTTAATTAATTTATACTTTGAGGATTTCTGTTTGCGCTTACCCTTATCATAATTTGTGTAGTTGTATCATTTCCGTGGATATTTATTTGATCCCTCAAATATAGATGTATTTATATATTGGTAGTTTCAAATGTAACACATGGGCATGCAATTCTTTCTATTATCGCAACATCCATGATAAATTCATAATACAACTATATAAAAATAAAAAAATAAATCACAATATAGATGATTCAATAATAGCAACGTCAAACCAAAAAAAAAATATTCTAATTGAAATTTGACTCATAAATTGGAATCAAAACAGTTATCAATATTTAGCTAAGAACTGAAACAAAGTGACTTCAAAATTAGGAAGACACAAAATTAGCGATCCATGATAAATCGATATTTTTATTTGCAAATTAACAATCACATTATTCCAAATTAATACGAAAAGACAAAATGTAGTTTTTCAAAACAAAAGCGACGTCAAAAGACTCAAAACCATCATAAAATATAAGTCAAAAAGCCCATTAGGTTTATATTTCCCACTGCCACAACCAGAACAACATCTCGTTTCCCATATTCAGCCGCATAACACAATCTCTCTTCACACATTTCTACTCTATTCTCTTTCTTTACAGCAAAAAAAAAAAAAAACAAAAAAACTAAAAACTTCTTCCTTCCAGTATCACATAACGTCGCATGCTTGTGAGTTTGGCAGCCATTAGGCGATGATCGACGACGTAGAGGCAAGAAAAATGGTGGTCTTTGGTTTATATCGCCGATAAAGGAGAAAAAAAATTGCATTGAAGGAGACGATTGGTTGGTTTGAAACTTTCGGTATAGACACGATATGGGTTGATTTTTTTACATTATATAACATGTAAAATATCGCATAATTCCAAAATATCGGCAATATCTTCAATATTTTTCCGATATTTTATAAAACGAAAACGATAATACGTGATATTTTATCGATCCATGTCCGGTTAATATTCTTAGTTTTTTTACAAACAATAAAACTTTACTTGTTAAGTTATTTAAAAATTATCTAAGGCGCATAAATAAATAAATAAAAACATTATCAAATACCCGCTTTGTCAACTTGAAATTAATAACTCATCACTATGAACACACAATTTAATGTTTAATTTATCCAAACAACAAAATATAAAGTTAAAACAATAACAAATTAACTCAACAAATCATCCAAGCAAATAATTTCTGACATCAACACTTATAAAAATAAAAACTCAACGGTCCGAAAACACATCTGAGTGAAAAAGGGGTCGTTGGGTGATATGTCAGCTAAGAAAATCCGTAAAAGAACTTCGAAAAGACAATAAAAAAAATTGTATAATCAAGCAACAACAAAAATTCAAAAAATTAATTCATTGGAAAAAAAAATTAAACTATAACTTTTATCTTGACAAGTGTGGCCGCCGGACGAACATATGACAAAGATTACAAGAGGTGTTGTGACAAACAACAAAAATAAGGACGAGCATGGAGGCATAGACAGAACCATAGCGACGAGGAATTAAAAGACAGAGTCAAAGAAGAAGATTAACACTTAAGCAAAAAATTCAAATATGTGAGAGAGTGAGTGAAACGATACTTATGCGCAAAATGTAAGGGTCAGGGAGGACTTTCCACGACGTTTTTTTTTTTGTGATTAGCCGTGGAATTTATGCCACAACCACGTGGCACTCGGTGGTTGGGCCATAAATTTGGATGCAAAAAACTTAGAATTTTTTTTATTTGGCGCTCTTTTATTTATTTTTTCCTATTTGATTGGAACATTTTTCAATATTTAAGTGTTAATCTTACATGAGTCGTTAAGAGTCTTTTGCATAGTAGCGTGTTCATAAACAGTTTATGGCTACTTGTTAAATATTAACGAAAATTTACATGCTTTGCTAGCTTATGTTTTAATTCGGTAATTAGCTAGAGAACCCATTTTTCAGACATTCTTAGCGCTCTATAAATTTCAATTTACATCTTCAACGAAAAATTATTTTAAATTTGTAATAAATTATATGTATATTATCAACTTATTTTCATATACAAACGTATTTATTAACTTTTAATAATAAAATATTTCATGAAACATGGTTGTTGAAAGTGCAATAAAATTATCTACAGGGCGTAAAAAAATGTTAAAAATTGAAAGTTGTGGATAAAAAAAGGTTAAGAATAAATGCAACCTTATATTAAATTAGTGTATAGATCCGGTCTTTCAAAAATGTTTTAAATGATGTGCGCCTCGTTTTTGTTGTTATTCTTTTAACTTAATTGAAAAAAAAAATTGATCTGTTAGAAAATCAACATGAATGAAGCGACATGTACTCTATCTTGTGTAATAAATGGGATGATAAGATTGTTAATTATGTTTTCGTATTTTGGTGAGAGCAAGGAGAGATGGATGAAAGGGGGAGATTTCTCCTATAGTAGCATGTCTTTGTATTGCATGTATATTTTTAAGGACCATGAAATCAAAATTATTATGATATATGCTGAAACTAAAAATAAAATAAAATAAAAAGTTGCACTTTGTCTTAGTTGAGTTTGAAGATTGCTGAGTAGGTGCGGTGAATAGAAAGGACTCACGAGATACTTGGGTAATGCTGTGGAAAATTTATTCTCAAATATTAAATTAAATAAAAAGCACTGTTTTCTTCATTAATTTAATGGGTTGCATGGCAGCGATGGCATATATATTATCCTTATACGTACGGGACACCCCACACACCACACTTACAATGCACATTAATTACTGCCACCCAATATATATACATATACACATTTTTATAATTATACGAATTACGTTTCTTATAACAAGAAGAATATAGTTACATAGCTTAGCTAGATTGAAAGAAGGGGATAGGTATTGAATGTATATGATAGGATGTCTATAGGATTAAAATTCAAACTTTTTATTAATTACTAGTATTGCTTTAATAGTTTCTGGTCCCTCGAAGACTAAAGCCCTGGCTGTTAGATGAAAATAAAATTGAATACGTTATGTAAGCGATATATGTGAAGATTAGTATAACAATAAAGCTGAGAAAAAAGTTAATAATAATTAGAGCTACGTCACGGTTATATATATCACATGCAAAATGCAAGTAATATTCAAATCTTCAGAGCCATGCATGGATATGGGGAAAATTAAGAAGAGTTTGTTTCCTTATATCTCTGATCAATTTAATTATGCTTCCAAGCAAAGACGCGTTTGTCAAAGAACTCACATGCATACAGTCGAATATTACCAGTCAAGGTTATTATGTTACTTTATAGTAGTTTTTCCATTCAATATTCAAATCTTACTCAAAAAAAGGAAAACCGTAATGAACATCCCATATATGGTGTCCTGTATATAAATACACAAGTAGTTTTTTTATGAGATAAAAAGGTAAAAAAGTAAATTATAATAATAAAAGAAATATGTATATTTTTTTTTTTGCTTCAAACTTCAAAGATATGAATTTGTTAGGTTGCTTGTACATTATTATTACATTTTTACAAGATTCACATCATGATCAGGACCGTCCATTTGATTTTAAACGGCAGATGGAGCTTTGTTGGATTGAAGAGTACGGCGGGTTCTCTCTCTCTCTCTCTCTCTCTCTCCGCGTACTATTCATTCATTGGCTATCTCTCTCTTTTTTGCAGGTCAAGCTGTTACATTTTGGCTACAAACTGACACCAATTTGAGAGAGAAACCGAACAAAGTTGTTACAAAAAGGAAACAACGTACGTAATTATAACATCTCTTGCAGGGGTAAATTCGTCCCAGGGGTAGAATAGTAAAACACAGCGGGCAGAGCTGGGAAGAGCGAGAGAGCAATATACAGTAATAATAATGAGATGAGATAGAATTGAGAGAGAAACAAAGAAACACACACCGAAACCGAAACAGAATAGATAGGCAAAAAGAGAGAGAGCGAGAGAGAGAAAAGAGAGTTAGTACTGAAGTGAGTGAATCAAATCAAATTCAGCAGTTCGAGATGCTTCCGAGGGGCGTTTGGCTGGAAGGAGGCGATGAAGAGGCTTCCGCCGCCGCGGCGTGGAGTGCTCAGGCGAACCGGGAAGAAGAAATGGCGGGAATGGGAATGGGAATGGGTATGGGTATGGGTATGGGTATGGGTATGAATATGGGCATGGGTATGAATATGGGCATGGGCATGGGAATGGGAATGGGAATGGGAATGTCGTCATTCAAGTCGATGCTCGACGGAGAGTGGTTCATAAACCCTCCGCCGCCGCTTCCTCCGAACGATCTCGGCTTCTCGGCGGAGGTAGAGCACAGCCACAACCAGAACCAGAACAACCAGCAGAGTCTTCTGCTCCACCAGAACCAGCTTCCGATGGAGTTTCTGGCTCCGCCGCAGCTAGGGTTCCACTTCCCGGCGGCGGAGGAGGCGCTGGAGGCGCCGAAGCTGAGGCCGCTGGAGGTGTTCCCGCCGGTCGGAGCTGAGCCGACGCTGTTCCAGAAGAGGGCGGCGCTGAAGCGGAAGAAGGAGGAGGAGGAAGAAGAAGAGGATAACCAGGAAGAGAGCATGGACATGACTTACGACTCGGAGATGATGACGATGATGATGACGTCAGAGGACGGGAAAGGGAAAGGGAAGAAGAAAGGCCTCCCGGCGAAAAACCTCATGGCCGAGCGCCGCCGCCGGAAGAAGCTCAACGACCGCCTCTACATGCTCCGCTCCGTCGTCCCAAAAATCAGCAAGGTATATAAGTTAACGCATTTCGAATCGAAATTATTCACTGTAATTCATTATCGTGATTGAATGAATTTCGATGAACTATAGATGGACAGAGCGTCGATATTGGGGGACGCGATAGACTACCTGAAGGAGCTTCTGCAGAGGATCAACGACCTCCACAACGAGCTGGAGTCAACGCCGACGCCGTTGACTCCGACGGTGGCGGGGAGGATCAAGGAGGAGGTGTTTCCGGCGAAGAATCCGATCGGCGGCGGCGGAGGAGCTAGGGTTGAGGTTCGGGCGAGGGAAGGTCGGGCTGTGAACATCCACATGTTCTGCGGAAGAAGGCCTGGGCTGTTGGTTTCCACCATTAGAGCTCTGGACAGCCTCGGCCTCGATATCCAACAGGCCGTCATAAGCTGCTTCAATGGCTTCGCTCTAGACATTTTCCGAGCAGAGGTAATGATAATCAATTTAATCATTCTTCTTCTTCTTCTTCGTTATCGTAATTTAATTTGTGGTTTCTCTCGCAGCAATGCCGGGAGGGACAAGAGGTGTTGCCGGAGCAGATCAAGGCTGTGCTTCTGGATTCCGCCGCCGCGTTTCATCCCATCATCTGAGTTCTGGATCATCTCGTTTCATCCTTTTTAAAAAAAAAAAATGTAAAATCTTGTTTTTCTTTTGTTTGTCAAAACTTAATTAGACGTTGAAAAAGAAGTAGCTAATGTTAGTGGTATGTTTTAGCAGCTGAGAGAGATATGAAATGGATGGTGATTGATTTATGGGATTTCACATAGTTTTAGATTTTAATCTGGGCTGGCCCATGAAATGAATGGGCTGCTGTGCTGATTATGGTATGAGTTGGGATTAGGATTGTCTTAACTATAAATTAGTATACGAGGTATGGATGTGATATCTCATATATTAATTATTGTATGTTCCTTGGTTTTAATTAGTCGTTGATTCTCATTGATTATTAGCGAATATTCATGGCTGGCGAAGGAAGCAAAAGCAAAATAAGAAACTGGTTTTTTTTTTTTTTTTTTTTTTTTTTGAATTATAAGAAAAGAAACTAGTGTTTAAAAGCAGAGCTAGTTGTGGTTTGTTTTGATAATTGAAAAAAATAAAACAAAATTTGAAATATGGATTTTGAAATGAAAAGAGCGTGGAGGTGTTGTTGAATTTTTTTATTTTTTTTGAAGTGGAGGTGTTGTTGAATTTTTTTATTTTTTACTTTCAAAAAAATAAAATTGTTTTATATATAAATGAAAGAAGGTGTTGTGGATTGGGTTTGTGTTTTACTCCTCACGATTCACCACGTTTGTAGAGCAGAGCATGGACCACTTCGATCTTTTAGCAAATGAATGAATGTTGTGCATTGCGTTTTCATAGTAAATATTTTATGCGAATATATATACATTAGTAGTAAATAATCACAGCTGATGAGAACCAGGATATCGGTGCTAAAGGAAGTTTAAACTAAGGATTCGAGGACTGTCAACACAGAGTAATCGAGTAGAGATAAGAATATCGAAGTAGTTGGTGGTTTATATACACATTAGTCGAACAAAGTTTGAAACTTTGAATCATGACCACGAAAAGAAATAAAGCTTAGGCAATGAGGTTCACATACTTGAGGCCTTTATAATCATGAGTCTATATTTAAAATTGTTCATATAGGATATTGTGGGACCTATTTTCTGTATTATTGGTATTATAATAAAAAATAAAAAATAAAACCATATTATAAAATGTGATACCGAAATTTTTGTCTCATAATTATCCGAGAAATGGAAATGAACTGAGATACCCATTTAGTACCAATTTTTTCAAGTTGTATTTTTTTAATTAAAAATATAAGAATTTTTTTTTTATTGCATTTATGATTAAAGTAAAAGAAAAAAAAAATGAGAAATATGAGAATTCCGAAACCCCGAAATATGAAACTGAGAATTCTCGATACCATGGAAAATAGTTTCGAGATTTTTCGACACCATTATTTACGGTTCTGAGAATCTCATTTCCCGCAAAATATGGGACGGGACCAGAAAATCTCATTTTTCTATATCAACTTTATCTATATCATTGGCACCTTTACATTTTACTTATTTTTTCCCTCTATATACGTTATTTTATGAGAGAGACTACTTATAAATTTAATTTTATAGACCTGGTAATTACCGAAAGACTCATGATTAGACTTGTTGTTACTTGTTACCAACTTGGAAATTAGATTTTTATCACATTTTTAGACAAAAATATTCAAAGCTTATAAACCGGCTCAAATTTAATTCTCCGGTCATTCCAAACTTAATTAATGTCAAGTTTTGGTTTTTGACACATAAAAAATTATAATTTTCTTAAAAAATTAACTTTTTGTTTTTTTATTCATTTTGAATTCTATTATTGATTTAATTTTATTGAAATTAATTGTATTTCATCAGATGTAATCGGAATATATCGGATTTCATACAATGGTATTTAAAAGCAACAACAAAACTATATTTTTATGATGTTTTTTTTTTGTATTCTTTTGCCTTTTTTTCTCTCTCTCTCTTATTAATTTATGCCTTTATCGTATGCTTTTTGTGTTAAGATTAGGAATGACAATGTGTACGTGTCGGATCGGTTAAAAATAGAACTGGTACCCAAATTTTTTTTACTAGTTTTTGAAGTGGATCGGATGCCATGTATTTATTTAAGATTTTCTCGCGATAGATAGAGACGATCCATGTTCTCGTTGTGATTTTGAAGAATCTTTAGAGATTATGATCATTGGAATCTATCCCAAATAATCACGGCCTTCTTAAGGCCACTAGAGAAGCAATGTTAACGATATTAATGGCATACTTGATATCTCGAGTCTGCCTCTTATATCAGCACGTGTGTCTCGAGTGTTGATCCACATCAACATTATCTACTGTTGATTAGACTCGATTTTAAGTTCTAATTCTGCCTCTATATATCCATCTATGTAGAGAGTAAAGACAATTCAACTTAAATCCTCGTTGTACTCAACACACACACACACACACACACATATATATATATATATATATAGAGAGAGAGAGAGAGAGAGAGAGAGAGAGAGAGAGAGAGAGAGATTTCATATTCTAGACTTTAAAACTTTCAAAATATCTTAGCTGCACCTCTTATGTTCATAATATCTGAAACTGGATTTTTTTATTTTTCGGACAAAAATACCCTTGAATGAAATTTAGACCATATTCAAATTTTTTTTTTTTTTTTTTTTTTTTTTTTTTTTTTTCATTTTACTACTTATCTCTCACTATAAATATTGGATTCTCTAAAAAATTGTGGATTTCATGGATTAGAGTTCAAAAAAAGGGGTAGGTTCTCTTGTTTTACATTTCGAATCCGTTTAGATTAAGTTGGATTGATATTTTGACTTAGGTTAGATTTAATGTTAAATAGTCTTTAAATTTTCGGAACATTTAGACGGTTTGCGATGGTTAGAGATGAATTTTTTTCTTTTTTGCGACAGTTCTCAGACAATTTGAGATAGACCTTGCGACGGTTTGAGATAGTTTGAGATGCTCTGGGACTGATAAAGATGCTTGTGGCAGATAAAGATGCTTTGTGATGAATAGAGGTGCTTAAGATGATTTTTCTCAACGTCAATTGAAAAAAAAAGAGTTGAATATGATCTTCAAACTTTATGCAATGGTATTTTTGTTCAAAAAATAAATATAAAAGTCCGATATCAGATAGTATGAACATAAAATGTTTAGCTAAAATATTTTGGAAGTTTTTGACTTTAGAAATGAAATTCTATATATATATATATATATATATAATGCTAACAATAATAGTAATGTGCATGCCACTCCTCCAATTTTGAGAAAGACCGAACCCAAAAAAATTCCAGACCTCAATTTAAAATCAACTAAACTACTTTTTGTTTTGTTTTGAATGACTCAACTATTTCTAGCATTATGTTTTTCCGAAGGAAAAAAAAACAAAGTTAACCCATCTTCGCGATTGGCCAGTCAATACTGGCGACAGCACTATAATCCACGGCCCATCAACGTGCCTGCTTCTGTTTGTTGACTAAATCCAATCACAGCCGTTGATTCTCAAAAAACCTAAACTGAAAACATTAATAATTAACAGTAATATATTTCTTTTACGTGCGAAATCATAGAAAAATAATAGGGTGAGTGTGACACATATTTAACCGAGAGGTGGCGCAAAAAAAGGGTTATACTTATAATCAGAGAGAAGGCGGCGGCGATTCGAAGAGAACAGAGAGGGTGGTTATTCTCTTTTTAATCACTCTCCCTCTCTAGATTGCATTTTTTTCCCTTGCTCAGCTCAAGGTTGATTATTCTCTTTTTTTGTTTGTTTGTTTGCTTGTTTCATTGTGTTTATTTATGAACAATACGACTCTGTGTTGATTTTTTGCATTTTGATCGTCGGCAATGCCAGGTTGAGCTGAGCTACGTTCCAATCGAGCCTCGTTATCTACACGGAACGACTATCAATTTGTCGAAAATCCAGATCCATTGATGGAGATTGCATTGCGATTCTGCGGTGGGGCCAAAACCCCCTCCCCTGTGCCCTCGCGATTCCACGGCCTCCGTTTCGCGAATTCGGTGTCGAGTAGCTCCGCCGTGTTCCGGTGCGCCGGAGAGAGAGTGTCGTTTTGCAGGCGGAGCAGAGTTTCGAGCGCTAGCTGCGAGGCGCGAGTAGCTGAGGTCGTACAGTCGGGGAATCCCAGCCTCGCCGACAAGGACAGACAGTTCTCGTGCGTTATGAAGTTCGGCGGGTCCTCCGTCGCGTCGGCGGAGAGGATGAGAGAGGTGGCGGAGCTCATCCTCAGCTTTCCGGAGGAGTGTCCGATTGTGGTTCTCTCTGCCATGGGCAAGACCACAAACAAGCTTCTAAACGTACATTTCCATTACCTTTCTCTTTGCTCTATTCTATTCTAAACTATGTAATTTTTATTTCTTTTTTGGGTTTCATTTTCCAGGCCGGAGAAAAAGCTGTGAGTTGCGGCGTCACTAACACCTCAAGCATTGACGAGCTGAGTTTCATCAAAGAACTCCATCTCAGGCAAGCAAAAAAAAAAAAGAGTCAAATTTGAATCTTAGAAATGTTTAGTTGGCTCATTCTTTTACTCCGTCATCGGTGCAGGACCGTGGAAGAGCTTGATATAGACAAGTCTATCATCACACGTGAGTTTGTATTGCATTTCCACTCTGTAATTTTTTCTCTCCAACTCATTGTCGTGAATTTTATGCGGAACCATGCTCGGCAGCGTTCCTCAATGAACTAGAGCAACTCCTGAAAGGAATTGCGATGATGAAAGAGCTCACTCTGCGTACCAAAGATTATCTGGTCTCGTTTGGAGAGTGCATGTCCACCAGGATCTTCGCAGCTTATCTGAGTAAGATTGGCGTTAAAGCTCGCCAAGTACGTTCTCGCTCAACTTTCCTCTTATTATCCATTCACATTATGATCAGAAGTTGATCGGAATTTCAGGAATTCTTGTTTTGTGTTCGCCCTAGTTTTCTAAATACTATAGGGTTGCCGCTTTTCTTTGTAGACCGAGAGAGAGAGAATCCTACTCAAAACTCCCGATTTTTTTTTATTATAGTGAAAGTTCCCGCATTGAGAGTGAACTGGAATACATTTGTGTGTATTATTTTTTCTTCATTTTTTTTATTTTCTGGTTTGGTCGGATTCGGGGCTCACATCGTAACACATATGGCCATTTTTATTTTTATGCTTGGTACGAATTCGAATAATTTAATTTTAAATGTTGCAGTACGATGCTTTTGAAATGGGGATTATAACGACAGATGATTTCACGAACGCGGAGATTATGGAAGCAACATACCCGGCAGTTGCAAATAGATTGTATGGAGATTGGAACAGTGAGCCCGCAATTCCAATTGTCACGGGTTTCCTTGGTAAGGCATGGCGGTCGTGTGCGGTGACCACACTGGGTAGGGGTGGAAGCGATTTGACCGCCACGACCATCGGTAAAGCCTTGGGCTTGCGAGAAATTCAAGTAAATATATATTACTATAGATTTATCATACGAATTTCTAATCTCACTATGTTCCAAGTTCATTCACTTCAAACAATCGATTTACACAGGTGTGGAAGGATGTTGATGGTGTTTTAACTTGTGATCCCAACATATACCCACAAGCGAAACCAGTCCCTTTCTTGACTTTTGACGAGGCGGCTGAACTTGCATATTTTGGTGCCCAGGTATTCGCTAGTTTTTTTTTTCTTTTCTTTTCTGCATTACGGTTATTGGCTGATGAGTCGTATATATAGTTGAAGCTATTGATTTTTGGTAAATGAATCGTGTTTCCAGGTCTTACATCCACAGTCGATGAGACCTGCAAGAGAGGGCGATATACCCGTCAGGGTTAAGAATTCGTATAACCCTAAAGCTCCCGGTACTCTCATCACCCGATCAAGAGACATGGCAAAGGCAGTACTGACGAGCATTGTTCTGAAGCGGAATGTGACAATGTTGGATATCGCCAGCACTCGTATGCTTGGCCAATTCGGTTTCCTTGCTAAAGTGAGAAATCGCCGGGGCCTTTAAATTTTTCTGTTTCACACCTCATGTGTCCTCTCCTAATTTTTTACGATACTGTACTTGACTCAGGTGTTTTCGATCTTCGAGGATTTGGGGATATCAGTGGACGTGGTAGCCACTAGTGAAGTTAGTATATCTTTGACGTTGGACCCTTCAAAGCTGTGGAGCAGAGAGCTAATTCAGCAGGCAAGCGTATGACCATCATGATCACTAGATTTGAGCATAATAGAGATCATTTGCTCTTTCAGATCGCTGAGTTTTAATGTTATAATGTGTGGCAGGAACTTGACCATGTCGTCGAAGAATTGGAGAAAATCGCGGTCGTGAATCTTCTTCAGCACCGGTCTATCATCTCTCTCATTGGAAACGTTCAGCGATCATCTTTGATACTAGAAAAGGTGCTGCGAGATATCAACAAAGTACAATCATCTCTCTTAATATATGTATTTGCTGTTGGTGTTTACACAAGTAGTTGTATTTTGTGACAGGCTTTTAATGTTCTTCGCACTAATGGAGTCAACGTTCAGATGATCTCTCAGGGGGCATCTAAGGTTTGCTGTTTTTTTTCTCTCTCGATAATTCAATAAAGCATTTGTTTTTATTTTCCTCTTGTTTCAACGAGGCTTGGGTGTCAAGTAAACGCATCAGTGAATGAGCTTGCTAACACTATATTTGTTTTGCAATTGGCTAGGTTAACATCTCGTTGATTGTGAATGACGACGAAGCAGAGAAGTGTGTTGTAGCTCTACACCATGCCTTCTTTGAGAGTAATAACTCTGAAATCGATTGTGGATCAGAGAACGGTTCCGCTTCATTGTCGCAAGGGCATTGAATTTTCCGTGGTCAGAGACATTAGGCCAAAATTTAGTTGAATAATAATAAATAATAGGAAAAAAAGGCATTAGTAAGTCGAAGTGAGACCTAGATAACGCAAGAGATTTTAATCTAGTTCATTAATCCTGGAACAGGAATTTCGTTCAATTTTTGGATTAAGTTATGTCTGTTGCGGTTTTGCCCATTGCTGTATTATCATATTTGTTTGACGGTTTCTTACAGTAGGAATATTTATATGCCCCTCCAAAGAGGGATGCTGTACTTTATTGATGAGTTTTTTTTATGATGAGTTATGCAATTTTGATGCACATTCTATGTCCTTTCTTTTTCTTCTAATACATGTTTTTATTTTCTTAAATACAAACTTTTCTATTAAACCGTTATATTGAGTGCCTATTGATGTCTCAAGTTAAGTCATGTTTCCAGCTCTAATCAAGATTTTTAGTCGAACAAAATGCTGTGTTTCCAGCTCTAATAAAATCAAATATAGTGTGAGAAGAGAACACGTCTTGAGCAAAATAATCAAAGCTATACAAAAAGGGCATAAATGGCATGTCACATTATAGATTAACTACTGGGTCTATTTAACAGGATTTCACTTTGAAATGTGTAATTACAAGACCACAAAAAAGTTTTATTCAGTAGTAGATTGTAGCTTGTTTTGCTATGAATAATTCTGTGGAATTAAAAAAGAAAAATGTCACCTTTTGATTGGGTTGTACCTCTTCGTTAAAACGATAATATGAAATTTGGGAAAAGAAAACATATATATGTTTATAAGCCAAATCAATCCCTTTTTTGTGCCTTTTTTTTTTAATGTTAAATTATATAAATGCAGGGCATTAACATATGAAAAACTGGGCAAAAATTTAAAAATACCATTTTTTTTTTCATGAAGATATGGGCCAAGGGATTACTGGAAAGGCCCATTTTAAGGCCCAGCAAAGTATGGGCCATAACGGCGACGACGAGTGATGTATAAATAAAATTCCCGGTTCAGGTATATGGTGTTAGGGTTTTGCAGAGCAGAGTAGCCATGGCGTGCATGATCGATTTTCGACGTCTCGATGAAGGCTTCGGCGGCAAAACCTACAAACGCAAGAGACAAGCCCAGGCCGACGGCGAACAAGACGCCATGGATCTCGACGAGACGGTTGCTCCGACGGCGAAGCGTTCTGCGGTGGCATCGTCCGAGAATCCGGACAAGCCGATCTTCGGAAGGCCGACTTACGACGGCGTGATCGCCGGCAAGGTCTCCGGTCGGAAATGGAAGCAGGTCCGGACTCGGAGGACCTCGGCGACGCAGGTCCGGATGGGGAAAAGCGTGGAAGAGAGGAACAAAGAGAAGGAGTTGAAGAAGGCGTTCAGAGAGAGGAAAGAGGAGTTGAAGGAAGTGATCCGAAAGAACAAGACGGAGAAGAGGCTGTTGAGGGAAGCGAGAGAGAAGAAGAAGAAAGAGAACATCATGAAGTCTGGTACTAAGCTTCAGAAGGTCACGAATCCAAAGACCTTAGAGAAGATCAGAAAGTCGAAGAAGAGAACGCGTCTCATCAGTGTACCCAGCGACAAAAAGCCTAAGGACGCTGGTACTGTTGCGATTTGAGTTTTGTATTTTTTTTTTGTTGGTTTTCTTTTTGATGGAATGAAATACTGGTTGTGAACAAGACTAGAGAAGGAATAGAATTGAAATCAGCGGAATGTTTTTTTGTATCAGTGAAATTCGTTGTGTAGAATGGTGGAATTACTGACCCACGCTCTCTTAATATCAATGCATTGAATCAATCAAGGCTTGTGGTCGAAATGAATCACTCGCCATAGTTTGCAGCTAAAATGCCAATGTTACATCGAGTCTGTTTCCACATTTTCAGTTCCTAAAAGAAACATACCAGCACAAAAGGTATAGTCATCATCGGTTCCATTAAATCATTTTTTGTTTCGCCGTGTGGGAATAACCCTACATAGCATGAAATTGGGGGAGATGAAATTGGTTCGGTCACTTGCCATGCTTTTTAGCTATAATGCCATAATTGACCAAGTTTATTATTAAGACAAGAAAAAAAAAAGGAACACCAGTTTCATTGATCATTCATGACATACAAAAGCCTAACATAAGAGGTTTTGTTACTGTGACATACTATATGAGATGTTAAATAGAAGCAGAGAGTGAGTTTGGGTTTGGGGTAAATTGGATGAGTAAAGTGCGGATCTCCATAGGCCCAAGTTCCACCACGAGCTCCGATGCCTCTATTCGTCCTCCTCTTACCACAGCTTCTTCTTCTTCTTCTCCTTCCACTTTCCATTTCAGCCTCTTCTTCTCCATTTCTCCTCTTTCTTGGTTCGCCGACAAACTCATTTCCCTCACTTCGCTTATCTAAACATCACGAGATGATATGAGCCAGTTTGTGTAAAACCAAAACAGAAATCTCACTTTCAGCTTTACCTTCTTCTTTGGGAATAGCTTCTTTAGCTCCACACTCGCCAATTTCGAGTAATCCTTGTCCTCTCCGCTCTTTCCATATTCATTCCGATTCAACAACAGTAATCAATGTCACCAATTCTGTCTCTACGGAATACATATAAATATGCGGGTTATTAATACCTCGTATATATGGGCCACTCGAAGAAGCACCTCTCCATTTTCAAGTTCCTGCACAAAAATTTCCGAATCTTCATATCCAATTCCAACCCTGTGTTTTACTCCTAATCAACACGATATCGCAGCAAACATTATACCTGCAGAGTTATTACTGCAACATTCTCCGGTAGAGCATACGAAGGATCGATTCCTGAGAATGTTGTCACGCGAGAATTCATCCACTCATTTCCTTCCTGCCACAACCATTAATAATAAATCATCAGAATTCGCTCACCCAAACAAATACACACACACCTACGTGAAAACCATTCACCTGTTCTGCAAATGCCAGGAGTAGTGGAGAATAGATCTCTTGACCAGTTGTACGCCGCCACTTGGCACCTTCCCCAAGAGGATCGATTCTTACGTAAAATTTTCCTTGTATCTGAAACACAAGCCCGAAAAACTAAAGTTACTTAGAAGTCATTTATTTCGGGTGGGAGTGGGAGCAAGGAAGTAAGTACTGACAGTTAAGCCACTGCATTTGTCGTTTACACAAACTGTTTCATTCAAAACCTCACCAACTCCTCTCATGTCGTCATGGACTAATCTCCTGTGCAACAAAACGAGCTCGTGATTCAACTACTCTGCCAAAATAACCAACTATTATGAGCCCAAAACAAACCTATGGAGCATCAGCTCAATCTGACCGTCGATTAAGCTGCTTCCACCCACCGACCGATCAACCAAAACTGAAAGTTCCGAGCTTCCGTCTTGCACATATATCCCTAGATTAATCTGACAATGACGAATAACGGCCTCCATTATAAGCAAAGAAACCATAAATAAAGCAAAGATCATTCCTGAAAAAAAAGGCTCAGCAGGAATATCAAGATCAAGAGATGATATCTTACAGGATAGTAATTTCCAGAAATTGGTTGGTTTACTTGCAGTTCCCAGTCTGATCGAAAATCTCGAATCTGCAAATCATTTTGACAAATATTATACATGGAAGCTGAAACTAAACTGAGGAATAAATTAACAGCAAAAATAGAAATAAGATGGGAATATTCCATAATAGAGGAGAAACCAATTAACTAACTAATATATATGAAAGATGAGAAGCAATATATAGTACCCGTTTAATGAAGTCACGGCCATTGGAATCAGTGTAGAACGTTTTATTAGTCTTCATGGTGGTTGTAATTTGAGTTGTGATTTCTTTGCCAACACCATCGTCAATGGGGATAGGTCCAATCTAAAATGTGGACACAAGTTCTCTATATAAAATAGTATTGTAGAAAAAACTTGTGTTCGTAGCTACTCACTAATCTATGCACAATGAGCCCACTTACAGTAAACTCGACTTCCGCGTGTTCCTTTTCCTTGAATACTCTCGTAATCTAGTAATCCACATGGCATATAGTCACGGAAAAGTAGATGTAATATTTCCCAGGTGAGGGGAAAAAATCTACTACAAAAAATAAGATATACTTTGCGTATCTAAATCATGACACAACCTGAGATATCCATGGATTGATCTTCTCGTGTACTTCATCCAATATTGGACCCCGAACAATTCTCAAAAGCACCTGGGTAGACGAACAGAACACTTGTTCATGAACTTTGAATTAACTTAATCTGGGAATAAATGTTCCCGGCTATGTACGAACAATGGGTGAAACAATAGATTAACAATATGTTTATTACCCGGCTTTCAGGTTTAATGGGAAACGTGTCATTTGGACGGAAGACATATGCCCCAGAAGCCTTCAACAGAGGGATACATAAAATAAAGAAATTAATGAAACTCAGCCACAGCCAACTTAAATAGTTCTGCAAGACAATGAGATATGGAATAAAAGATACACAATAGTTGACTACCTGAGGGTCTTTATCAGTCCCATCATTTCCACTGTAATAGCTGTAAGACTGCTTCGCAGATGCTTCAACCTTAACCAATGAGTACAGGACGGTAAACAACCACCCTCTTGTATGCAAATATTAAATAAAAAATGTAGTGGGGTTTTGACCATCAATGATATGGCATACCAGAGTCCTTCTATTGACATAATGTGTGAGCTTTCTTTCGCGTTGAGAATAAATTAGCTTTAGACTTCCTTGCCCAACTTCTAGTTCGTTGTCCATATTTCCTTTTGGTGTGTAGATGGTGGAAATGACTGAACTAGGACCACCTTTATCTAAGGAAAAAAGAAAAGTGGACGAGTATTCACAGATGAAAGAGTAGAACAGGCACTTAATTATCACGCCATATAATTGGGAACACAAGTTAAACTCATGTAACATTCCAATAAACTAACCTGTCTTTTTTGCAGTTGAGACGATGTAAGTGCTGAAACCGATTGGTGGTACTGACACCGAAAACGCAAGCCAATATTTTATCGTATTTCTTGGAGATTTTCCCAAATATGCTCTGGTGTAGTAATTCCTTATGCCTAATGTGGCGTTTGATATAGGAAGAAGCTGAGCTTCTACATTTTTTCCATCAGAATCTTGGACAATGACCCTGTCAGAGGAAACCTACAGAAGAAAACGAAGTTTCACTGAGCCAGACGAGTCAACCATGAATAAGCACATTTAACAGAATGCATAGCCTCCTAAAATTTTCAAGTTCACAACCAGTAATTTTAATGAAGTGTCCAACTCAAAAGGCGAGAACAAAAGAGAAAACTACTAACAGGGATTCGTATAACTTCCTCTCTCTTCCAGCCAAGTGGATTGTAGACGACAACCACCTAAGAACATACGTGATATGAGATCGCATAAAAAAGGCTCGATCATCACTTAATTCTCTATTTATTGGCTTGATAACACAGTTAGATGAAGCGACCTTACCAGACTTTTCCCATCAGACAAGGCAGCTTCTGATGGGGGACAGTAACTTATGTTCAGGAGAGGGCACTGCAAACGCCATAAACACAATAAATTACAGTTGGAAAGATCAACGAAAGAAATCTTGACTTGCCTGTTGTAACTCTGCAGCTTCAGAACTCGAACTTGATTGGGTCAAGTACGCCAGAGAAGAAGCCACTAGCTTTTCAGCCTAAAAACGATTCACGGGCAGCACATTCAATTAACACGACCTGTGAACATTAGTTTGAAACAACATCATATGTCAAGATGGTTGTCGGAAAAAAAAAACACGGACCTCCTTGTAGCCTATTGAAAGTCGGAGTGCATAATCGGCAGCGACATGTGCTCTTTGAGTGCCACTAACTGCGTCGTGATGCTGAGCGATTCCCAAAGCGTCGGCTAGGGCATCAGTGTGCGGGCCCGAAGCCGACCTGCCTTTCAAAACTTCCAACTGCCTCGCTGCCTAATCAAAATCACAAAGAATCAAGAGATGTTTAGGAAGACAAATCACACAATATAAGCCTGAACATATGTGGGAAAAAAAAAATTTGATATACCAGGTAGTAACCACTCAGGACTCTGACATAATGCTTAAGTCCCGGACGACTAGTGAAGTAGCCGGTCCAATACGCATTTGGATGATCTGCATACCTGAAAACAGAGCGTATATTAATACTTAAAAATGGGGCGTGAAATCAATCGATAAGATCAAAGGTGAAAATCTCATTCACGGGAAGAAATCATCGGTCTTGATAGGCCATTTCTCATTGGCTGCGTGTTTTGCATCAGTGTAGATAGATGGCGTTGAATATAATGCATTCACACGCCCATCCTATGAATCACAGAACAGGTCAAAGCAATTGATCTTCTCAATAGGATTTAATGCTGTGTGTGAATAATAGTTTTTAAGGGAATATATAAGACTACCTGGTTGACATAGTGGATGAACTTATCCATTTGTCTGAACCATGAATTTGCATATTGATAGCGGAAATCGGTCCCCATAGCCCACATAATGTGATTTGTCCTCGTCACGTTAGCCTTAAACCATAGACTGAAGTTACAACACAGCTTATAACAGATAATTCGTCTACAAAAATCTCACCTGTGCTAAAGCGGCAGCAACAAAGTCGTTGACACGCTCTTGAACGTTGTAGTCAAACAGAAGAATATCATCCTACAAGTAGAACCCGAACATAACATATGTCTATACAGGTTTTGTCGGAGCATTGTTGAGTGAGAGAGTAAGAGGGATTACCTGAATAGGCTGCGAAACATCATTTATTTCAAACGTGAAACCATCGGGAGGGTCATAATGCCTGGGGAAGATTCCGGTAAATATCTAAGAAGAAAGCGAGAAAATGGAATAATAAGCGATTGAAATCCGAGCGAAACCAAGTAAGGGATAACAACAGAAAAAAAAAAATAAAAAAAAAGGATGGACCTGGGACGAAGCACCAAGGGAACGAGAGCCTCTCCATATGACCTCGAGAGTCTTGTCTTGGAGTCGCTTTGCACGGTCTTGGTAATCGATTCGGGCGAAGAACAGGGAATCAAACCCCAGCTGCAATAAAGAGAGAGAAATGTGGTATGGGGTTATTGAGAGAGAGAGAGAGACACACACACACACACACACACATACCTCGGCCCCAAGAAGGTAGGCCTGCACGGCAGAGTGGCCAAAGGGGTCAATCTGCCAGCCAATTCGCGGAGTCTGAGAGAACTCGTTGATGATGAAGCGATGGCCGAGCGTGGTCTGGTCTATCAAGTCTATGTAATGAGGGGTCGCCTCGTCGTGCATGCACATTCCTCCATTGCTATCCAAACAAACAAACAAACAAACAATCAAAGATCAAATAAGAATAATCAAACAAATTCCAAACGGAGAAGAGTTATTACATGAACTCAAGGCGACCGGATTGGACGAGCTCCTTCACCTTCTCCTTCATGACCTTGCTCTGCTGCCTCCACCATCTCTGGAAAAAGGCCTTTCCAACAAAAACAAACACGCATACACACACACAAAATTACATTTACAAACAAATACATACAGTAAAAATTTAAAAAAAATAAATAAAAAATAAAGAGCTTACAATCTCAACGTAGATGAACTTTCGATTCTTGTCCTCCAACAATGCCGATATCACCGAGTCCAGTACGTTCTGAACACAAGCGCCCTGGAGAAACCAAATGTTGTGTTACATTTCAATTTTCCATCAAGATCAAGCAAGACAAGAAAAGTGAGAGAACAGAAGAGAAGAGTACTCGAATTGAATTGTTGGCTCCGACGTAGTACTGATCCACGGTCTTGAGCCACCCAACGTCGTCGTGTGAGTGTGGCACCAAATGCACGTTTATTTTTCCGGCCACCATCTTCGCCGCCGTGTCGTACTCTATGAACTCTGATTCCACTCCCCATACTAGAAACAATCCCAACCACAACATCATCGGAATCGCCGCCATTAAATTCGATATCATATATAATGACTTTGCCTCCAAAATTCATATATATTGTTCTCTTTGCTTAGCTTCCCTGCAAAGCGACAATCAGAGGTTAATAGGTTGACTCTCTCTCTCTCTCTCTCTCTCTCTCTCTCTCTCTCTCTCTACTGATGTGGATGAGTGATAATGACTTCTTGTTTATTTCTATATTTATTACGTTACATCAATCGTTTATTTGATTAGGACATTCTCGAGAGAGAAGAGTAGGTTTTAAGCGAGCAGCAATAAAATAATCTTATATCGTGATTATCCAATAAGGGTTAGCTTTATCCATTTATCTTTCACATTATTATATAAAATCTATACGACAAAGCAAATATATTTTCCACATTATTTGTGTATGTCGTATTCAAGTTGAATACGACATACACGAATAAAGATATTATAACCAAAGTCCACTAGTAGCTTCTTCTCCATATTTTTTTTAGGGGAGGCCTCGCATTAAAAAACTTTCTAGGACTGACTTCAGGCAAATTGAACAATTTGTTCTCATCTACTTATGTTTTTATTTATTTAATTTGTACATTATAATTTATCCATATGTATATAGTCTATAACAAAAACAAGTTGGTGGGTGTATTTTTTCTCTATTTCTACTTTTGTTTTTTCTTTCTTCTTTTTGGAGAAATGGTGTTGTTGTTAACGCTTATTATCTCTTTAGTTTTAAATCTTCGTTCCCTCAAATGCACCCAAATTCTCTAAAGTCTTCACATTTTAAACGCTTTATAATATACCTTGCTGAGCTAAATACACAGACAAAATATTACCGAAATTCTTCTTCCCTCTATCATCACAGGAAAATATAAGCGTAAGGAAAAGACTCATTCCACTATTTTTTTAGGTGAAGAATACAGCTGAGAAAGGAGAAGGATGAATAAAATAAAATTTAACAAAATGAACACATGAAATGGGATTCTTCCAGAATAATAATGAAAAAAGAGTTACTTTAAGAGAATTTTCGAAAAAAAAAAGTAACTCGGGTAATTTCCACAATTGGTTAAGGTTGGGCTTGGCCCGTAAAGAAAATGGGCTTTGTGTGAAGTTGGACTGTAGAACGAATGACGTCATCCTAATTGTCGGTCTCGGTTACTTGCCCGCCCCGCAAAACACTGAAATTGGAGACAAACACAAACACCACTGCGAACAGAATCGCTTTCACCCCCAAAAGTGAAAGAAAGAAGGAAAAAAAAAAACCCTAATTGAGCTCTGCAATCATGGAAGATTCCTTCAACGTTCGCGTAGGTAAAATATTCGGCTCTCTGAGCTCTTCTTCTTCTTCAGCACCGGCTTCGTCATCTTCATCGTCTTCGTCGCTGAGCTCTATGTGGTGCCTCACCGACAGAGAAATCGAGCGCCAGAAATGGAACCGCGAGAAGCCCATCCCCGAACCTCACAAGGACCTCCTCGACGACGAATACGCCGATGGAGTAGAATACGCAGAGGAAGAAGAAGAAGACGAAGAAGAGGAAGCGGAAGAGTCAGAACCGAAAAAAGAGGACTCAGACTGGGACATCAAAGCCTCTATCGGCCGAGATCGAACTCTTGATTTCGAGGTATGTATGTTATCAGTGCAGCTGAAATTGAATAAAGAAATGGATTTATTTTTTTAGTGAGAGTTGTGAAATTGAATGTTGAAACTTGAAATACGCAGGAAGAGGAAGACGAGTTTGACAGGCTGGCAGTTGGGGAGGTGAAAGGAGACGAAGAACGAGTTTTCGCGAGAGCCGTGGAAGACGATTCAGTGGCGGAGAAAGAGGAGAACCCTAAATCCATTCTGAAGAGGAAGAACGACGACAAAAACCCCTCCTCCGATTCCAAGCCCGAGAAGCGCGTTCGATTCGACCCCGACACCCTCGACAACCATCACCAAAACGACACCCAGACCCAGACCCAGACCCAGACGAAGCAGAGCGGAGCGGGCGTTCCCGACTACGTAATGAATCCGAGCAGGTACACTCGCTATACATTGGATTCCTCGAGCGACATGAACGACGACGACCGCTCGAACAAACAAGCCTACGCAGATCTCTTGAACGCCCTGAAGAAGTCCAGCGAGGAACCGGTTGAGCCGGGCGAGAGGCCGGTCACGTTCATCCCGAGGAAGAAAAAGTGTAATCTGGACGATGATCCAGATGCCTCGATGGTCGATACCTGCACCGAGATGGTGCAACAGGTCGGGATCGGCCACGCACCCATCGCAGCAGCGGAGGGAGAAACGGGGGAAGCTTCGGCCATGGAAGAAGACCAGCAACTCGAAGCCGTGGTGGTGTCTCAGAAGCCGAAACCGGGTCGTCAATACCGCGTAAAAACAAGGCAGGAAGTGGAGGAGTGAGAGTTTATTGGTCCTTTTTAATGTAGTACCGGTTGTTTGTGTAATATGGATGCATTACAAGTATTTGTAGTTTTTTTTTTTTTTTTTAACCTTCTGATAGACCCATTATTAATCATTTGTCAATTGTGTTCATTAAAAAGAAACACACAATTGAACAGTAATTTCCTCCCACAAATTAAACAATTAAAAAGGTTTGTTCGGGAGTGAAACCAGCACAGCTTAGTTGCCTATTTTAGTTTGTTTAATACTAAGGTTTTAAACCATACCAGTAAATTCAAAATCTTGGTAAAAATCCACGAAGTAACCGGAATACGAGTGGTATACCAATACCAACGCATAAACTGGAAAACAAAGTGCCAAAATATGATATCTCGGTTATGTGATCTTGGAGAGAGACGAAACCCGAGTACAAGCTGAAACCATGTATTTTTTGAAGAAAACAACGAGAAATCCATGGTATACCAGCGAGTTCTCAAGTGGTTTTTTTAGCGCATCTGATGTCTACGTCTCACATGAGTGCATTAATTTTGTATTTAAGATTTTATAACGTCATTACTCTACAAAATCAGTCTCTGCAAAGAGAAAGATGAGACCAATATGTATTTCGATCGATTTCTAATACATACACTAATAAAGTCATTACTCTATAAAACAAGACTCCGTAAAGAGAGACGACACCAATTGTTAAAGTATCATGGGGTTCTATCTTAAAACCAATTGGCAATAGGAGGAGTAACTCATGACCTTTATAAGGAGCACAAAGGATACATCTCCAGTCGATGTGGGACTTCCTGATACACCCCCTCACGCCCAGGATTGAACAACTGGTGCGTGAAGTTTGTAGAAACGGGTGGCCCAACATCGAGAATGAGTTTTGCTCTGATACCATGTTAAAGTATCATGGGGTTCCATCTTAAAACCAATTGGCAATAGGAGGAGTAACCCATGACCTTTATAAGGAGCACAAATGATACATCTTCAGTCGATGTGGGACTTCCTGATACCAATTGATTTCCGATCCATTAACCACCAGTAACGTAAATATTGTTTATAAAACCAGAATTCGTAAAGAGAAAGATGACTCTAATGCACCTTCTATACCAAAAGAGGATCAAAATGCTGTAGTGCTAATAAGATAAGAGGGGCTAGCTTAGTTGTTAAAAGCATCCTACTCCAAAACAAGATTAGATTCGAGTCACCGTAAAAGCAAAAAACCGTAAAAAAAAGCAGCATGGGACCCAATCAATGGAAATCACATATTTAAGAATCCGAGCAGATACACTCGCTATACGTTGGATTCCTCGAGCGACATGAACGATGACGACCGCTCCAACAAACAAGCCTACGCAGATCTCTTGAACGCCCTGAAGAAGTCCAGCGAGGAACCGGTTGAGCCGGGCGAGAGGCCGGTCACGTTCATCCCGAGGAAGAAAAAGTGTAATCTGGACGATGATCCAGATGCCTCGATGGTCGATACCTGCACGGAGATGGTGCAACAGGTCGGGATCGGCCACGCACCCATCGCAGCAGCGGAGGCAGAAACGGGGGAAGCTTCGGCCATGGAAGAAGACCAGCAACTCGAAGCCGCGGTGGTGTCTCAGAAGCCGAAACCGGGTCGTCAATACCGCGTAAAAACAAGGCAGGAAGTGGAGGAGTGAGAGTTTATTGGTCCTTTTCAATGTAGTACCGGTTGTTTGTGTAATATGGATGCATTACAAGTATTAGTTTTTTTTTTTTTTTTTTTAACCTTCTGATAGACCCATTATTAATCATTTGTCAATTGTGTTCATTAAAAAGAAAAACACAATTGAACAGTAATTTTCTCCCACAAATTGAACAATTAAAAAGGTTTGTTCGGGAGTGAAACCAGCACTGCTTCGTTGCCTATTTTAGTTTGTTTAATACTAAGGTTTTAAACCATACCAGTAAATTCAAAATCTTGGTAAAAATCCACGAAGTAACCGGAATACGAGTGGTATACCAATACCAACGCATAAACTGGAAAACAAAGTGCCAAAATATGATATCTCGGTTATGTGATCTTGGAGAGAGACGAAACCCGAGTACAAGCTGAAACCATGTATTTTTTGAAGAAAACAACGAGAAATCCATGGTATACCAGCGAGTTCTCAAGTGGTTTTTTTAGCGCATCTGATGTCTACGTCTCACATGAGTGCATTAATTTTGTATTTAAGATTTTATAACGTCATTACTCTACAAAATCAATCTCTGCAAAGAGAAAGATGAGACCAATATGTATTTCGATCGATTTCTAATACATACACTAATAAAGTCATTACTCTATAAAACAAGACTCCGTAAAGAGAGACGACACCAATTGTTAAAGTATCATGGGGTTCTATCTTAAAACCAATTGGCAATAGGAGGAGTAACTCATGACCTTTATAAGGAGCACAAAGGATACATCTCCAGTCGATGTGGGACTTCCTGATACACCCCCTCACGCCCAGGATTGAACAACTGGTGCGTGAAGTTTGTAGAAACGGGTGGCCCAACATCGAGAATGAGTTTTGCTCTGATACCATGTTAAAGTATCATGGGGTTCCATCTTAAAACCAATTGGCAATAGGAGGAGTAACCCATGACCTTTATAAGGAGCACAAATGATACATCTTCAGTCGATGTGGGACTTCCTGATACCAATTGATTTCCGATCCATTAACCACCAGTAACGTAAATATTGTTTATAAAACCAGAATTCGTAAAGAGAAAGATGACTCTAATGCACCTTCTATACCAAAAGAGGATCAAAATGCTGTAGTGCTAATAAGATAAGAGGGGCTAGCTTAGTTGTTAAAAGCATCCTACTCCAAAACAAGATTAGATTCGAGTCACCGTAAAAGCAAAAAACCGTAAAAAAAAGCAGCATGGGACCCAATCAATGGAAATCACATATTTAAGACCTACTTTTCATCCCCCCCCCCCCAAAAAAAAGTTTTTGTTAGTAAGAGTGAAGTCAGAAGAGGCGTTTCCTGCAGTCGGCAGCGCCACAGTAACAGAACATCTTTTTGATGGAGCCGTCGGGGGCCAAGACACTGTCGAGAGCGTAGCCGTAGTCGTAAGTGAGCTCTTCCAAGGGACGGATGTTGTCGGCGGCAAAGAGCATGACTCGAGCGAGCTTCATCTCCGAGTGGCTGCTCAACACGCACTGCACAAACAAGTTGGGCCCGCAACTGTGGTTTATGAACCGTGCTATGTTTCCGCTGCTCCCCGCATCAATGCAATACTCCGCTGCGCTTTCGCAATTCTCAGAACTCGTTCCTTCCCCTTTCGACCTCCGCTGTTACCCAATTAATTTAACCCCCAAAAAAGAAGTGTTAGATTATTGCTCAAGCAAGTAACTATAAACCACCAAAATTTGGAGACTTGCTAAATAACCCAACTTTTTGCAAATTTAAAGTAAATAACCATTATGATGATGTGACATTGTTTGAACGTTTTTAGCTTTCCATTTATGTCTGAGTCTAATGGTTTATTTACAATTATTAACGTCTTTTTAGTTTTGTTCATAAAATCTCGTGGCTATTTACTAAAAATTTACAGAAGGTTGGTTATACGACAAAACTTGAATTTTCATATATATATATATATATATATATATATATATATATATATATATATATATAGTGTCCAGGTTAAACACGACTAAAATCCATGACTTTTTAATATTATCGATCGTGAGACCAACCTACTAGCCCTTATTGTTGCGACCAAAGAAAATCGCAAACTAATAAGGTCCCAAGAATCGCCCTTACTACTGGACCAACACCTTGGGTTTTTTTTTTTTTTTTTTTTTTTTTTTTTTTTTTTTATTATAACCGTGGTGTCTGGGTTAGACTCGACTAATATCCACGAGGCCCTGGCATTATCAACTGGGAGACTACCCAGTGGCCCCAATTGTTGCATCCAGGGAGAATCGAACCGGGGATGTGCAAGATCCCAAGAATCGTCCTTACCACTACACCAACCCCTTGGGGTTATTATTGCAATAAATTTTTTTTAAACCGTGGTTTATGGGCTAGATCCGACCAAAATTCACAGGGCACTGGCATTATTAACCGGGGAATATTAAGTTCCCGAGAATAACCCTTACCACTGGACCAACACCTTAGAGTCAATTTTCTAATATTAATAAGTAAGAAAGTATACCTCTCTTCCGCCCAAACCGTTCATTGTCTGCAAACAATCGATGTCAAAGATATAGTCGTTGCCGGAAATGCTGTCTGCATCTTCGGTTCTCCTGACAACACCAGTGTACTCACAGATTGGAGCACCCGAAGGAATGAAGTCCCACGACCGAACACCCCACCCTTTATTCGCCGTGCGGAACACCTGACACCAATCACCATTTATTATTAACTTAGCTCTGCAATGCATGAAATCTTGGCTGGATATTAATATATGTATATACATATATACACATATATATATACCTCGAATTTGAACTTGAGTCCCTGCTGAGAAACGCGGTTAACGCACTCCGGTCCACAGCCACACTCAGGACCGCATTCATAGACCACATCCTTTGCTTCTATCAATCTGTTATAAACTCCAAATAAAAAAGAAAAACGTCACATTTACGGATCAAGAATACAAAGGGAAGAAGAACGATCATTGGAAATGGTTAGAGAGTGGTCCCCACCTCCCTCCATCACGCTGCACATATGGGAAGCTGCCGCCGTTGAGCTTAGCACACGAACAGCTCCTCGAAGTTCCGCAGCTTCCTTTGCAATCGCATCCTGACGAATTCGATGGAAGCTTCACATTCTTCGCGAGCTTTAGAGACTTGTAATAGGTAAAACCTGAAATCATCACATGCGAATACGATATTATAAGTTTATAAAGCTTTAAAAGAAACGACGTTGTTTCTTTCACTTGAATAACATGCCCATTTTGGCGGGTCAACTTGCCAGTTGGTGGAACAGGTGGTTTGTCCACCGAATTTGTGGCTGGAATAGGAATTCTCTCTTGACCACCGCTGATGTCCTCGCATATCAACCTAAGCCATTTGGGTCGATTCAATCACAGCATTAGAGTTTGCAACGAGTTAAATATTTTCTAAATATTTAATTATCAACAAATTGGCAGTATGTACCACTCTATATCTCCAACCGACTGAGGAACGCGTCCGTTAATAAATTTAACCTGCCATTGAAGATACCTTGTAAATAAAGAGATTAAAAAAAAACAGTTTCCATATGCGATCTTGATCTGATTAGCAGTACAACATTTGAAATTTACAAATAATTGAAAGTGAATGTATATTTTGTACTTTACCCAATGTTTTTAATGCAAGGAAAAAAAATGAAGAAGCCTAATTCGAAACAAATGATCTATGATTCTCATTATACACATGGACTACTACGTTGTCCATGCTGAAATGATACTTTCTACAGAGCTCCAAACCCAATGAAAACGGACTGCTATAGATTTCATATATCACCTGGTCAGTGGTTAACATTGGCTGCCCTTCCAACCGCTTAAGGCCGTACTTGAAGACAGTAAATCCAGAAATACCCTTATCCGCCCAATACCGAACAACCTACAAAACACATTTCAAAGTAATTTTTAAAAGCACTGTCACTTTTTAAAGTCATTTTACTTGAAACGCAGCGGGTTTACCTTGTACAAGCCATCATAAGTGTACAGTTTACCAGTGTAACTGTGTTTACAAGTATGGCCACGAACCACTCTAATTGGCACACCCTGCTCCACCGCATTCTAAAATCGTTTATAAAATGTCAGTTCATATTGTTAAAGTGGAAAGGTCCATTCACACAATTTGAATTTGGCCCGGCCCACGCGAAGCGTGAAGGGGATTGTTACTCAGCCTGATCACACTATGCGTGAGGTTGAAGTGGGATAAGACCACATTGATTGTGTGTAAATGAACATGTATTTATATATCGGTTGAACCGCTCCACTTAACACCAATTGGTTTTGAGTTGGACTTCAACACATAACCCAACATAACCACTATGTGAATCATTACTCATTTATTCGAGTCCACCACACAGACCTTCAGTGCCAAGTTTCCGCTTCTCATGACTTGATCTGCCTTTTGACGCTTATCGCCATTCAAATTATGGCCTCCTTGACCCGTATACACAACGTCGTTGGCATTGTCCAAGTCATCCTCATACATCCCCGACAAGACAATGGCAACAGCAAGCGGGAATGTGTAGCTTTTGTACTCCTGCAAATTAAACACGATTTTCATCAAATAAAATAATTGCATCTTCATTTCATTGAAAAAAAAAAAAATTGGATTCATTACCCCTTTGCTGTAGGCCTGTCCCATGTAATCGATCCCGTTAAGCCAATGGCTGTGGAAACCGACAGCAACCATTTCAGCCCGCGAATAGAATTGATGACCAACTTCAATACCTGCCACAGAACGGGAAACACTCTAACTCAGCACCAACTAAAGTAGGGTTTCAATGAAACAAAGGGACCAACCGGGGATAGTTCCGATTCTTTTAGAGGGATACAAGATCTCATTGTTCTCCATCATCTGTGACAAAAAGAGAGAGATGCAATGATCATATAAATGGTTGCAGAGTGTAATAATAATAATAGGTGGGTTTCGAGATGGCAATTTTACACATCTATCCACGTACCCACAAGATCCTATCTACCAGGGTAGGATCTTCACCGAATAAATGAGTAATGAGTAGGGTACGGGTATTACCCATTAAAAATTATATAAGTATGGGTAGGGTATGGTTTTTAAGTACCTTATTTTTAAGCAAATTTTAGTGTACGTATTTATAGATTTAAATATTTTTTAGATTTTTTTATTGAACTATTTTTTGAAGGCAACTTTGCTGCAGTGGGGATTGAACCAACGACCTCCACACAGGAGGTTGTGTGGAATTACCACTAGGCTGTCCTAGGTACCACATTGAACTATTATATTAGATTTGTTTATTTTTTATTAATAAATCTAATATAATAATTGGTAAAAAAGTACCCATAGGTTATTCTGTACTCTCAAGGGATTTACCCAGATCCATATCCATTAAAAATAATTGAGTATGAGTAGAGTATGATTAAAAAAAAAAAAAATCATGAGTAAGGTATTGTTTTGCATGACCCAACCCAGACCCTACTCATTGTCTTCCCTAGGTGAGTTTGGTGAGAGACTTGCCTTGCTGACCGTCTTCAGATCGGGCCTTTTGGCTTTGTTCTTGGTCACCTCCGTCGAGGCATCATCGTTCTTCCCTTTCTTATTTTTCTTCTTCTGCTTCTTCGTCTGCTTCTTTCCCTGCGAACCTCAAACACACGCCGGTGAGAATAGCATTAGAATAGAGACTTGTCAGAAACTGTGTAGTATCATCATTTCTTTTCGAAACTAGTTGGCAATGAGAGGAGTAACCATGACCTTAAAAAACTCTTATTAGTTCACTTGTACTTTCTACGGGTTATTCTTAACATGTTCGCTCAAAATTGAGGCTTTTTGCTTTCGTCTATCTTGGACCGAATCCCAACGATTGAACTGTAGTACTCTTGATACCTTGTGAAATATCATGTTGCTTAACCTGTTATTTATTTATTTATTTTTAATTTCAGTTTCAGTATGTTCTTTAAATGACACTATTATATGTAACAATCAACCACGTTTGAGATTCTAATGGAAACAAACAAATCAACCTTAGAAACTGCTTTGGGTTCAGGCACGACTTTCTTGCACCTCTCTTCTTCTTCCTGTAGGAAACAACGAGACACAAATATTCAGATGTGCTATCCGATAACACAAACAAGAACACTCACATTTTTTGGGGGATTTTTAGAAAAGTACCTGTACGAAATGGAGGTAGTGTTTGTTGAAGCGCCTCAGAGTGTCTCTGATCTTGGCCTCGTCGCTCTTCTCGACAATGTCGAGTTTGAGTTTCTTCGATGGCTGATCGTCTTCCTTGTCGTCAAGCAATCCCACTCGCCGGCGAACCAGAAGCTCTTTTTCGGCTCTGTTTTTCGTCTTCAAGGTCCGAGCCATCCGACCGCTCGTTCTTCGCCTTGACGCCGGCTCCACCGCCGTTGACTGCTCCACCATTTCCGTACGATCGGAGGAAAAGTGAAACCCAAAAGAAACTCGTCTTTTGAGCTCCTCAGTCTGAGCGACTAGAAAAAGAAAATGAGAGAAATGGGTTTTGCTTTTTTGGTTCATCAGTTGAAGTTGAACATATTATTTTAATATATTACTATTTTCGATTTTTTTTTTTTTATGTCTTGAAATACAAATACTATTTGTTTATTTCTGTAATTTTTAGTTCCGAATTCCCGCCTTGCTTTTCCCTTCCCTCCACCATGAATTAGAGGGATAAAAGTAGGACTCCTTTCTCTATAAATTTGGGAAAATAAAAAAATAAAATTGAAATATTTAGGATAATTGGAAATACTTGATAAATTTTAATATTACAAGACTATCATAAACACTACCTGGTTAATCGATAAAAATTATTTTTCAATTAATGTAGGCTTCTTCCGTTTCTTTAATTTTTATTTATTAAGAAAAACTTAGTAGTTTTTAATTTCTGAAAATTTGAGTTCAATATAATCGATGATATGGTTTATGATGTAAAAACTGAATTATTAAAAAAAATCTAATTTTTGTTAATTGCACGAAATATTTGTCATTAAATTTGCACTTGTTTTTTTTATGGATTTTAGTTATTAATTTTAATAATAAATAGATAGCTATAATTGGACCACTATATACCATGTACAAAATCTTTCTCCTCTTTTCCTAGATTTACTTTCTCTCTCCTCTTCTTTTGTCTCTATATGGGTGGATGAATTATTCAATGAACGATAAAGGAAATAAAAGTTTTGGATTATAGATTGTTAAAAAAAACTGATTGATATAATGTAAGAAAATATTATAATTCATCTCTTTGTTGTTTGGTATAGATAAAATAAAGGTTATATGTGTAATTTACTCGATTTGTTTCTTTCCGTCTAGGGGTGATATCGGTTCGGTTTTGGACAAATTTGAAAACCGAAACCGAATTTTCGGTTTCGAAATTTTTGGACCAATGACCGAACCGAATTGGTCCAAAACCGAAAATCGTTCGGTTAACCGGTTCTGTAAAACCGATAACCAGTTTTATAACCGCTTTAAAACTGGTTAACTAGTTCTGAAACCGGTTAACCAAAAAAATCGGTTAACCGATTTCATAATTGGTTTAAATCTCTTAAAAATCAACAAATTCGGTTATCCGATTCAAATCGGTTATCCAGTTTTAAAACTGGTTATCCGTTTTTTTTTTTTTTTTAAACGGTTAAATAACCGATAACCGAATTTTTTGATACTCAAAACCGATAACCGAACCGGTTCTTAAATTCGGTTTCGGTTAACCGAACCGAATTTTCGGTTTAATGACATGGCACCAAATTTCGGTTCCGGATCGGTTCGGTTATCGGTTTTACCAATTTTTGGTCAATTTTTGTACACCTCTATTTTCATCCTTTCAAATCCATCTAAATTACGAAGGATGGATTTTGGTGGGATCCAAAAAAAATAAAAAAATAAAAAATCAATCCCTCATAATCCTTTCTTATTGTTTTTCATCCTCTCTACCAAACAATATTTATTTTTGTGACCTGTGTATCAAGAATAGTAGATTTCGTGATAATTTCATACACATCGATCACGACATCAACGAGTTTGTGACCAAAGTGTCACGAAATCAATCAGTTCGTGTCACATATGTTATGTAATTGACTTATATATTCATTCAATTGACTTACTTGCTATTGTTTCACTTATTATGTCCTTGACTTATATTTGTAGGTGTGAAAAATGTGTGTTTTCGAAGGAAACATAACAGGTTTTAGGTTCAACTTCCACGAGGAATTGAAAGCTTCCTAACGTTGTTACGCGAGCGCAACAAAGAGATACATGCATATTTTCCTACTCCTCTTTTTGGGCAGCTTGTGGGGCAATCAAAGGTAGTTCGGTCATGTCGATCATCAATCGTTTGATCCTATGGATCGGGAGCGTTGATTGAAAACCGGAAGATGAGCTCTTGATCGACCTCCCGGCAAGGCCCGCGCCATGAGATAGAGTCCCCGATGAACATCTTGGCAAGGCGACCAGGCCCACACAACGAGACAGAGTTCCTGACGGATTACTCGTCAAGGTGACGAGGCCTATGCGATGAGACAACATCCTCGACGGATCCACGACGAGGCGAAAATCCTGCGACGTGACAAAGTCCTTGATTAACCCATCGGCGAGATGAAAAGTCTGTGTGGTGTTACATCCTCTCCGACATTTCCAAGAAAATGTGATGTACTCGGCGGACCCTCAATGAGATGGAAAAACTCACACCAGGCAACAAAGTTCCTGTTGGAACCGCTGCTGACGGAAAATTTCGCAACATGAATAAAGTCTCAAAAAGACTCAATGGCAAAGACTTACGGCACGATGATATCTCTAATAAATCACCCATTATCCAGACGAGCCCGACATCGCCGCCACAATATCGTACCCATTCGCAATATGGGCCAGCGCGACCCTTCGATCTTAAAGTAAGATTGCTCATGGTCCGGACAAGCACATCCCATTAACGCTCAAAGTCAAACATGTCACGGGCCGAACGAGCACACGAATGATAACCGTAAACACACGGCAACGAACTCAAGCTCAAGCTACTAAAAGAGAAAATGAATGCCTTCAAAGGACAATCAAAAGACCAACAAGAAGATCACGACCCACATGAAAATTTAAGAGTTTCTCAAACAACAAAGTTCTCCAAGAAACTCGAGGGGGTTAATAATATGGGTCATTTTCCCTTTGCAATAAACATGACGGCTCATCCCACAAAGAGATGTACACAAGGCTTGACCCAAGGAGAATTAACACAAGTCAAAGGACTACGTCATTGGTAGGTCTTATGACTCATGACCCATTAGCAGGTCTCGCGACTCATGGGTATGCTTCATGACCCATCAGTCGATCTCGCGACTCATGGATACGCCTCATGACCCATCAGCAGGTCTCACGACCCATAGGAACGCCTCATGACCTATCAGCAAGTCTCATGACTCATGGGTACGCCTCATGACCCATTCGTTCGACTCATGAGTACGCCTAATGACCCGTCAAGTAGGTCTCGTGACTCATGGGTACGCATCATGACCTATCAGCAAGTCTCATGACTCATGTGTATGCCTTATAAGCCATCATTGTGACTCATAGTTACACTTCATGACCACTCAGCATGACTTTCGTTGCACGAGCCACCATTATTTCCGTCAAAGTCACACGGTCTCTTGATGGCCCCACTTTTATTCCACACTATAAACAAAACTCTCATGGCGGTTCAAGTCATGCCACTCACCGCTCCTCCATGCACTCCTTCATGATTAGACCATAGTCGCCCACATGGACTGCGGTGTGGTGCCATTGGTCATGTAATCAACACATAGTGAGATGTGTGGTGGATTGCATGTGAAATAGAGGGAACGAGGGATGAGATTCAAATGAATGATAGATAGAAATGAGAAAGAAAGATAAAAGTTTAAATTTGAAATATGTGTTTAAGGATATTTATATAAAATTACACACATTTTATATTTGACCATATTTACTCAATTACAAACAAGTACAACAACCAATAACACATAAAAATAAAATTTCCCTATTGCTTTTGTTAGGTCAACGACAATTAAATTTTCTAAATAAATAAAAGACTAATACCAAACACATTAGCCGTCTTAGCTCAGTTGGTAGAGCGCATGGCTTTTAACCATGTGGTCGTGGGTTCGAGTCCCACAGACGGCGTTCAGAATTTCATTTTATTCCTTTAGAAAGTGGAAAATGGTTTTTGCCCAAATTTAAGCCCATTATAATAGCTTTTTTTTTCTTTCCGAAATTAGCGGATAACTATTTGGAAATACCCGAGATACTTAGACCATACAAATATCCGATAATTCAATACAATAATAGTTTCTAGATTTTGAAAATTTCAACTTTTGAAATTATGTTGAATATTTATTTTTATTTTTAAATTTTTACCCATAATTTGGAATTGGGCTCGAACAAGAGCCCATACCTTGTCTGTAAGCGAGAAGCCCAAGCTGGTCAACAGCGCGGTGGTCGCTAAGTTGCACACACTCGTCTTCATACCAATATAATAATAAATAAATAAACGAAATGAAATAAATTTTCTATGGTTTCTCTTTCTCAATCTCTTCCTCAAAGCCAATTGGATAATACGCTTGGCTTTGCTCTAATATTAATCGAAGAAGAAGAAGAAGAAGAAATTAGGATCCTAGGGCACGCCTTTTTCCTCTTTTCGTTTTCGCTAACCAAATAAGCCTTCTTCGCTTGCCGGCTAAGAATCGACGCTCCTTTTTTTCCTTCCTCTTCCCTCTTTCAAGGTATTAAATAGGCCTCATTCTCAATTTTTTCTCCTTCTCTCTTTTATCTGCAATATTACATATACGATTGTGTATACGTGTAATTATACAAATTGCTGCCTATTGTGGTTTAATTTTGAAATTATATCCGTACGATTCTTATCGTCGTCTATCAATGTCGTTCTTGAGTTTGTAATCTTGAAGTGCTTTGTTTCTCCAATATTTTGTATTGATTTGCACTCTCACCTTAATGTGCCTCGACGGTCATTATCCGTGCTACAATTTAACATACACAAGTCAATTTATTGACTTTTTCTTTCACTTCTTTTTTTGGTACAAGTTAGCGAATTTTGGGAATTGCATTCAGTTGAATTGATTTTTTTACCTTCTCTGACCACACATCACACCATTTTCTAACTTGAGGAATTTTAAAATTAGGATTATACCAAACTTGCATTAATGAATTCCTTTTTCGAATTGCGTTTGAAATGCCTTTGCGTAACTCCTCAATCTAATTACAGCTCAAACGTTTACTCTAATTAGTTTTTTTACTTTTAATTTTTTTTATCACGAAAGAATAATCCTAACGGAGCCTCATTTTTGTTACTCCATGTATCCTGATCAATAAATTATTAATGTGTTAAGGGGTTTTTTTTCCCTCACTGATTGTTATCTTAGTATATTCACAGGTAACATGTTTTTGAATTGTGCCGACAGATTGCTGCATGTTCAACTGTGCATTGTGATTGTTTCTCTTGAGTCGATGCTTTGTTGCAATGGCTTCTGATCAATGGAGAAAACGGTTGAATAACGCTAGTAGTATGGTTCCTTGCAATGGAAGGGAACAATCTAGAGCAAAGAGAAAGAGTTCAGCTCTATCACAACTCGATTCGAATATGCGATCTCATGTCTCCCTCGAGTGGGATGGAAATCAGAAGAGAGTTATTGCCAGAAGGGACCAAATTGGCCTAAGCTGGAGAGATGTGAGGCCGTATTTGGCTTCTTCTCCTTCCACCAGCAATATTGTGGCTGATGTATTTTCGGTTCCTCGAGAGGTTTATGGATTGGGGAATCTTCAAGATGTGCTCTCATATGAGGTGGCTATTCTTTCATGGTTATTGCTACTCCTTGTCCGTCTACTTTTTTGTCTATGTAAATAAATTAATATGCACTCTCTCTCTGCGTGGACACTGCAGGTTTGGGAGTCATGTCTGTCTGAAAGCGAGAAAAATCATCTTTTGCAGTTTCTGCCCAGAGATCTAGAGATTGAGCAAGTGTTGCAATCGTTACTAGACGGGGATAACTTTCATTTTGGAAACCCTTTTCTTAACTGGCAAGTATTTTTCACATGATAGCTACCGTGTGCTTGTAATTTTATTGTTTACGCAAACCCTTTGTTTTGCATTGTTGCTATGCTTATGTATATTATATATATGTGAGACAACTAATTATGCCGAAGGTTATTCTTTGTCTAGCTTAAATGACCGGTTGGTTCGTTTCGATCGGGAGTACTGTAATCTTCAGTGCAGTCTTGAGAGGACATGGGAATTCCTGATAAAAAGAAAGAAGTTTTAAACTTTGTAAAGTTAGATGAACTGTGCATTTTTACGAGAGTTGAACACAATGATACTCTTTGTATGGGGTAATGTAGCTTGGTCAAATATTTTTTTTCAATATGATGACCTTACCAATAACTACTATTGTTTGACTTACATGAATGGGTATGTCAATTCTAAAGCAGTGATATGGTAATCCCGAATACTTTTTTCTTGCCTTAGTAATCTGATGAATCTATCTTATTTTCTTTCAGGGGTTCTCGAGTATGTTCAGATGATTTTCACCCTGATGCTATTCGTCAGAAAGATCAGCATCTAAAGACTGAAAAGAAAGCTTACTGCGCAGAATTGCATAAATATCATAATAAGTATGTTATACGCAGTACTTTTTTTTTTAGGATTTTATAATGTTGAAATGGTTATGTGTTCCCTGATCAAAGATTGAAATATATCCGTGCTTCTTCCGGCAGTATGATTGGCGATTTACTGAAGCTGAAAGAGAAGTTTGAACGTTCTAAAGATTCAGAAGGGGATGTTTTGCAAAAGACACAGAAGTAAGTCACACAACAATAAATTGGTCAGCTTTACAATTTTTTGGTTTTGTTTTTGTTTTTGGGTTGAGAGATATTACGGAACTTGCATTTATTTTAGTTTACTTTTCTCATTCTCATGTAGTTATATTAATTGTACGCAGGTTGGAGACTGATATGGATAGAAGAATTTCCTCATCTTCAAATATTTGCAGAGCACACTTGTCTGAGGACAATACAGCAGCTTCATCTGAATCTTATTCATCAGATGCAGATGAAATGCCGTGTAGCAGTGATAACCAGAATTTCTCTATGGTTAAAGGAGGAGAACATCATAATAGGTTAGTGGTATAGCTTTTCCACCAGGCTAGTCCATTTGATACTCTTAATATAATTACGAATGATCAAATAGCTTTCCTTGTACAGGACTACAGTTTTTATAAAATGTAATTGTTTAATTGAGAAACGTACTAGAACTTTAGGCCATGGAGCTTTTGATAGGATCCTGATTAGTGTTTTTAATAGTTTTCTGGTTCACTCTTATGGAAAATACAGTGTCAACCTAGCGTTTTTGATTAGTAGGAAAAGCTTGAGATGAATGAGGGAACATTTTAAAGTAGTAAATTTTCTTCTGAAGTAATAGTAGCTCTGTGTATTTGTCTTTCTTAAGAGAGAATGCTTCTAATTTGTTGCTATTGGGGCCAGGGTGTGTAAGAAAGGCTCTCTAAAGGACAATATCGGAAATCCATCACTTGTTTCAGCCGAAGTGAGCCGAAGAGCAAAGCCTAGAAAAGGAGACAAGCGACAACAACAGAACGTCTCTTGTAATGACGGTTCTAAGTATATGTCATATGTCAAGGTTAGTACTTACTATTTCAGATTTCTGGGATATTATTGGAAATTTGAAGTTATGGAATGATCTATTGGGTTTCTGGTCGACCAAAAGGTGGTCAATAGAATCTTCCTACATCATAAAAAAATGATAAATAGAGGAACCTGATTGATCAATTCAATTAAATGGTGCCTGGCAACACTGAATTAAAACATTACAGTAGTATTAGATGGTTTATAATTATGTGCCTTCTCTATTTCATTATTATGTTGGTGCGTCTGTATTCTGAATATTGTCAAGTTACCACCGTTTCTATCGAAAGATTGGGTCGTAGCATCATTTTTTATTTTGCGTCATTAAAAGTAAGATATTTATTATCGTGAGTATTGATTTATCTCAGATTAGCAAGAAGCAACTTGAAATGGTTAAGAGCATGAAGCAGTCTGGCAAAAGCATCCTGTCAAGGTCTCTCAACCGAGTTTTAGGCACCGTTGAAAGTTTCAATGTACAACCATACGAGGTTTTCATTGAAGAAGAACAGAAGAACTTGCGTGATCACTGGTTTGTGTGTTTTACATTAAAAATAAATAAATAAATAAATTTACATTTCTGGAAAGGAAAGGAAACATGAAAAAAATCTTTAGTGTCTCTCTAAGTAAAAACATATTATACAGGGTACGACTGGCAAATGAAGTTCTTCCAGCGGCTTATGCAAACTGGAGAGGCATGAATTTGCAGAGACAGCAATTGAGGGAGTCTTTGGAGCAGGACTTGAATGAAAGGCTGACGAAGCTGACAACAGAGGTTTGTGATTCACGTTTCAACATGGATGCTTCTGCTGAATTATAAACCTTTTTTTTTTTTTTTTTTTTTTTTTTGCATACTGGTATTCTGTTTCACCTTTCGTGGCTCTGTACAGGACGTTGAGGAGAGCGACAGCCACAACACTGCTCGTCCGGATCATGTTGAAAACGAAGTTGATGATCACGTCTGTACTCCAGAAGGCGGGGACAGGTCTTTATCTGCGTCCCCACAGGGAGATTCAGAAGCGGAGTTTTCATCGGGAAAAGAGTTTGAGCCACCGATGAATATAGATTGTGAAAAGCAGCCGACGATCGCCAAATCGGACGACGACGCAAACGCGAACGGAGCGGCGGTGCGGACGGAGTATTCAGAAAGCACAGATGGCGGCGATGCTCACTTGCCATGTGGCGGTGACGTGTGGCCCACGACCGACATCACTCATTCGTACTACGACGACTCGACCGCGAGCCCTGAATACGACATCGCACCTCCAAAGCGACAAGTGGTCGATCTGGAATCCGATCTGCAAGTCGTCGGCGACTGCGAAAAAGATACCTCATTTAGGCAATCGGACGACGGGTCTTTCGGTTCTTACTCGAACCAAGGCCGGGACGAGCTGTTTCAGATGCAGTCTCTTTTCAAAGGGGAAGAGATGTTGATGTATCAGGAGCCGAAGCCGGCGGGGTTGGATTTCGAGTCCACGAGCAATCTGCTGATGGGTGACGGTCACTTTCCGGGTCACGCCCATTTTCGGGACCCGCCACCGCATCCGATGGAGGTGCAACAAGAACATAAGAGAGAGAGCGGGGTGTACTTGCAAGATCACGATTATTCCGACGCGGGAAGGTTCTTGATGGCGCCGAGGCAGGAATGGTCGGTCGATCCTCCGCCGCCGCCACCGCCTCCGCCGCTTGCGATGAACGGAGGTGAGTTGGGGAACTGGTTCTGCGGCGATCACCAGTCTCGTAACGGATGGAGCGGCGGCGGCGGTGGCGGGGCCAGAAACGGGGCGGTCGACCAGAGTTTATACGGCGTTCTGTCTTACGAGCCCACCACGGAGCAGCATTTCATGCCGTCGAGGAGCTACGGGCTACCGGGGGGCGGGCCCGGGCTCACGAATCAAAGTATGAGCAATGCTGCGCTGCAACCGATCCCGATTCCGATCCCAATGCCAGCTCAGACTCCGAGTCTTCTTCATCATCATCACCACCATCCTTATCCACTCGATTACATGAGCACCGCCCGTGAAGCGGAGGAGATGGGGTGGATGGGTTTGCCGGCGCCGCATCACAGCGATCCTATGGGAAAACCCTATTTGAGATCCTGGAACCAATCATAATCATGTTGTGCTTTGTTATTCGGGAGTTTTTTGTTTTTGCTTTTTTTTTTTTTGTTTTTTTTTTTTTTTTTGGTTGGTTGTACATACACCAGTCTCCACCGCTAATAGATTATGATGATGATGAGCCAACTGAGTAGAAGAGCGTTTTGTGTATATATGAATATGATAAGGACGAGTTACCGTACCCAGAAGAGTAGTTTTAATTTTTATCAAGAGTTTTAGGGTGGTAGAAGAAGAGGTATCTTGTACTTTTTTAGGTTAAATTATAAATCTCAAATTTTGGTTGTATTTCTTTTAAAATATCTCGAAGCTTTTTTCGGAACGGAGTTTGTTGCTGTGTTGTGTTTTTAATTTATTTATTTATATTTTTTTTTAGTTGTGCCGACATGACAATCATCACCAATACAAGTTTATCACCCACTACTAGTCTTCTTGTGGGAGTGGGACACAAACAAGCATCGGCTGATTGGTTTTGTTTTGGCGTATCTATATCTTTTGGTTTACGATTTTACAGACACAGACATACATTACAAACAAGTCTTTTAAAAGTAACATTTCGAATTGATGTCTGTTTATGGTGAAACGTAAAACTTGAAAAGGAAACAAAAAAAAAAAAAACGGCAAAGCTTATAACATTAATGCGGAAACAGGCTAATAAATAAAAAATGGGTAATGATGAGAAAATAGAAGCAGTTACCACTGGCTTGGGTGCGAAGAATGAATAAATGCCAAACACCAAGAAAGAGGTTTTGTCATTTTCATTACTAAGCCAAGGGAATTCGAATCCGAGTCTCTCTCTCTCTCTCTCTCTCTCTCTCTCTCTCTCTCATCTGTGTGTGTGTGTGTTTGTGAGTGAGGGTGAACAATGGCACAGCCAGAAGAAGAACCGCGACTACACAAGAAAGAAGTGATTCGTTTGGAACGAGAGTCTGTGATTCCAATTCTGAAGCCCAGACTCATTATGACTCTGGCAAATCTAATCGGTGCGTGATAATTAATTCTCTCTAGTTCTTTCTCTTCTTCATCTCCTTCTTTTTCAATTGAACAACCTCGTGGTCGCAGAACATAGCTCCGACCGCGTCGAGTTCTTAAAGCTGTGCAAGAGAGTCGAGTACACAATCCGCGCTTGGTACCTTCTCCAATTCGAGGATTTGATGGTATGTTTTACACAATCAATTTCTTTGACTTTTCTTGTTCTTCGCCTCATCGTCTTCTGTGTGTGTATGTTTCCACAGCAATTGTACTCTCTCTTCGACCCCGTCACCGGTGCTCGGAAATTGGAGCAACAAAATCTCTCTCCCCAGGAGACTGATGTCCTTGAGCAGAATTTCCTCACTTACTTGTTTCAGGTATTTCGCTTTCTCACCTTCCACATCCTCCGACCGCATTCAACACGTTCCTTCTTCATTTAGGTCATGGAAAAGAGCAACTTCAAAATCGTCTCCGACGACGAGGTCGAAGTCGCACTTTCCGGCCAGTATCTTCTCAATCTTCCCATCACCGTCGACGAGAAGAAGCTTGACAAGAAGCTTCTCGGAAAGTACTTTCAAGACCATCCTTGCCAAGACATTCCAGATTTTTCCGACAAGGTTACTTTGCTAAAACCGCTAATTTTGTGCGTTTAAAGAAGTTTCAATTACATATGTGCATATGAGCCTTCCTCTTACCACATCGTGTTTTTACTCCAGTACGTTATCTTCAGACGCGGCATCGGAATTGATAAGACCATTGATTACTTTTTCATGGAGAAGGTTGACATGTTAATCGGGCGATTTTGGTCATATCTTTTACGGCTAACCAGGTAATAAGTTTTGGCTTTGTTTTCTCGAAAATTGATATGATTTTAAAATGGCTACAGTCTGACCATTTCCTGACAGAATAAATTGTGTGGGTGTATCCTTGAATATATAATGTATGTATTGCTCAGGTTGAGTAAACTTCTTTCAAGGTCCAGCCGAAAACCTAAGAAAGACTCGAAGAAAGATGATGGGATCGTTCCTGATTCAGACTTGGATGATGAATTATATGTTGAGAGGAAGAGGCTTGAGAATATGGAACTGAGGTCTTACATTACTTGCCATTCATTTTCATCAATACATTACTTGTTTGAGAACATGTTTATTGACAAGTTTTTAATACCAACCTTCCTTTAGTTACTATGGATAAGGCTGATCATTTTGCATCGTGTCCTACAGGGTAAAGAATTTGCTGACTAAGACAACAATTCAAGAACCAACCTTTGATAGGATAATTGTTGTTTACAGGTACAGAAATATCAAGTTGCTTTAGGAAATGAGGTTTTTGGTGTTTCGCTGATTATAATATGAATGTCCTCGTAGTTTGTCAATGCAAAGAGAAGTAAGGGTTTATTAAGGAAAGACATTTGAAAGCTTTTTAGAGTTCTCATCTTGGTTTCAGTTTGATCTATGTATTGCTGTCTTTGACAGTTATCCTTCTGACTTGTTTCAAAAACAAAACAAAAAAGAAAAGAAAAGAAAAAAATTGTAGTTTCTTAATTCTTAATCAGAGTGATGACTGTTCAGGTCAGCAAGTCCTAAAGGAAAAACAGACCGGGGAGTATACGTGAAGCATTTTAAAAACATTCCAATGGCCGATATGGAGATTGTTCTTGTGAGTTTTAAATCGCTGTTGCTGCTTTGTTCTCTCAATTGTCATCTGCTTGAATATCTGCCAAAGATTCCTTCTTTTTTCCCACTTATATCTTTCATGTATCTGGCTGGCAGTTGACATTGTGGTCCTTTTTTTTTTTTTTTTTTTTTTTTTTTTGCAGCCTGAGAAGAAAAATCCAGGATTAACTCCAATGGACTGGGTCAAATTCCTTATATCAGCAGTAGTTGGTTTGGTTCGTAGTTAATTCGGACGATGTTGCAGCTCTATTTTTATTCTTTCTTGTTCAATCATTCTTACCACTGGTTACTTTATAGGTCGCCGTTATAACTTCTGTTGAAATGCCTAAAGCTGATCCGTGGGTTATCATTGCTGTTATTTCCACTGTCGTTGGTTACTGTGCTAAGACATACTTCACGTAAGTGGTATATATATATATATTTATTTTATTTTATTTTTGTCTTTTTTGAGCTGAATTCATTGGCTATGAGGTTCCTCCTACTTGTGGAGCAATTGTGGATCTGAACGATATCAACGCTTGGTAGATTTGATATCTGCGACAAGATAAATCAGCAGATTGTCATGCATTATTATTATGATCTTTCTTTTGACCTAAAAGGCTCGGTGGTAGGTTTTGTCAAGTTAGTGCTGTAGTTTTGGCTGGCTTAGGTCATGATGGGCCTTGGGTAGTTTTTATTTTTTTATGACTTGGTTGGCTGTTGAATTCTTTATTTAGTCGTCTAATTTTCCATTGATCGACGATTCGCACCATTCACTCCCTTGTGTCAAATGTTTTGTAGTTTTCAGCAAAACATGGCTGCTTATCAGAACCTAATTACGCAGTCCATGTATGACAAACAACTGGATAGTGGAAAGGGTACTCTTCTTCACCTCTGCGATGACGTCATTCAACAAGAAGTATGTATTTGCTCTTCTATTTTTATTTTCAGTGACATATTCTACGCTGGTTGGTTGTATCTCGTATGAAGTATGCAAGATTCAATATATCGGTTTTCAAGTATTTGTTTTTGTAAATATTTGGATTGTGTGTCGAGGTTAGGTTTTTCGTGAAAAGAAACTGCATGCTATTTTCTTTGAGGTGGAATTTGCAAAGTGCTGATGGTGTGTTACTTTGAAAATGCAGGTCAAGGAAGTAATTATTGCATTCTTCATACTGATGGAACAGGGTAAAGCTACTAGACAGGTATGGACCACTTTACCTTTTATGGTCTATAACCTGGAAATAGAGAGCATTGACACTGAAAGTTAAAAAATTTGATTCCATTTTGTAACAGGATTTGGATCAGTGGTGTGAGGATCTAATTAAAGAAGAATTCAATGAGAGCTGCAATTTTGATGTGGATGATGCTGTTGATAAGCTAGAGAAGTTGGGTATCGTAGCTCGGGTATGTCTTATTACACCCACATCCTCACCAACATTGAAATATGATAAAAATGAGTTCAGTATTATAGATACAATGGATACCTTATATCATCTGGCTATCCATCAATACTGTATGATGTGCTTTGACATTTTGAAAACTTTTTTTTGTGTGTGGTCAGGATTCAATTGGACGGTATTACTTTGTTGGGCTAAAACGCGCAAACGAGATCATCGGAACCACGACTGAAGAGCTTGTGATAAAGGCCAATCAGGGTGGTGGTAATAGTGCTTCATGAGAATCCGATTAGAGTCACTACGATCAGATAGATCACTTCAATTTGTTGTGCTGCTTTATTTTATGTGAATATTTTAGGTTTTGTTTTTTTCTTTCTGATGAGCGGCTGTGATGTTTCACGATGGATTATATTTCTTTCTTGTGTGCTTGGTTTAAAAAAAAAATCTTTCATCATAATTTATATTTTGTTGTCATTGAATGTATGTATGCATTAGTGTATGGGATTGAACAGAGAAAACAAACCGCGTGATTAGACAACTGAAAGTGAATACAAAGCCATGCAAATATGCCAAAAAGAATATATAACAGGTTGTCTAATAATAGCCCAGCCTTGTTGTGAATAGTGACACGTGGTCTGGTCTCACAAAAATAGCAAGTTTTGAAGGATTTGATTAGCAAACAGATCGAGAAAGAGATACAGAGACAGAAATGGGAATGAAGAAGAAGAAGAAAGATATCATCCGGCTGGAAACGGAGTCTGTTGTTCCCATTCTCAAACCCAGACTTATTCATGCCTTGTCCTTCAACTTTGGTACCCATTTACTTTATCTAACTATTATTATCACTCATGTTTTGTTTTCTTTTTGTTTATATATATCATGCATGCATGCAAACGTCCAATTAGTTATTAATTATAAATAATTATGGCGCAGAAGATAAATGGGAAAGAGAGGAGTTTGTAAAGTTTTGCCAAAGAGTTGAATCCACCATTCGAGCTTGGTATCTTCTTCAGTTTGAGGATCTCATGGTTCCTATTCCTACTTCTTTACACCACCATTACTTTCACGTCCCTTGTTATTGTTGTTTTCGTAAACCAAACAAATACATGTGTGTCTTCTCTTTTTTATCGCTCAGCATCTCTACGCTCTCTTTGATCCCATACACGGCGCTCGCAAGTTGGAGCAGCAAAAGTTATCACCCGAACAAATTGACGAATTCGAACTGAGTTTCCTCACACACTTGATGAAGGTTCTTATTAAACCAAACTTTCAGTTTCTTACTTTCTTGCTTTCACTTAGTTTTGTGTGTCTAATAAAATATTCACTCTTTTGTCAAGGTAATGGACAAGAGCAACTTCAAGATTGCAACTGACCACGAAATTGAGGTTGCACTTTCGGCGCAATACCGTCTAAATCTCCCTATAGTCGTAAATGAAGCCAAGGTACGTGTGATTTACATTCTAACCACAAGTGTCTTAATCATCACTTACCGAGTTTTGCTTTTTTTTAGCTCGACAAGAAGCTGCTGACAAGATACTTTATGAGCCATCCCAAAGACGATCTTCCGCATTTCGCCGACAAGGTACTATAACCACGAGTCACTTAATTTTTCTATGCATTATCGTTCCGAAATACCCATTAATTTGCCGATCATTTCCAGTACATAATATTCCGACGCGGCTATGGGATTGACCAGACTACTGCTTTCTTCATTTATGCCAAACTGAATGCCATTCTTCTGCGAACTTGGAGATTATTTATGAAAGTGACTGGGTGACTAACTATACTATATGTGTTCCGTGGTATTTGAACTTCAATTTTTGTTCCTTCTTAACCTTCTATCACTGCATACGTTCTAGGCTAAAAAGAGTTCTCTATGGAAAACCGAGCCAACACTATGACACTCGCAGTTCGAAATCTGTAGAGATTACTGTTGAATCTGATGAAGAAAGCTTATACGTTGAGCGAATACGTTTAGAGAAAATGAAACTCAGGTTTTTACTGATATGATAATAACCCGTTTATATTGCTTGGAAATGTGAATCTGCATTCTAATGTTGTATAAACTGTCTAGTGCCAAATGTCTATAATTAGTAATTACTCTACATTTTTTCTTGTTCTGTTCTCCAGTATAAGTAAGCTTTTGGGAAGAGTCACCATCCAAGAACCTACATTTGACAGAATCATCGTTGTGTACAGGTTAGTGCCGTTGCTTCACTTCTACCCGCTGTTTTTAGGTCAAAGCCAGTGTTGAAAAAAAGCGATTATATGCAGGCGGGCAAAGACGAAAAAAGAAAACGAGAGAGGAATATATGTGAAGCATTTCAAGAACATTCCAATGGCTGATTTGGAGATAGTACTTGTGAGCTCCTCTAATTGTACTTCCGTCACTTTCCAAGAAGAAGCTTGAATATTTATTATTTTCTTTCCCATGTGCTGACAGCCAGAAAAGAATAACCCAAGCTTAACCCCAATGGACTGGGTTAAATTCCTAGTTTCTGCAGCAGTTGGGCTGGTTAGTTTTTTTAGAATTCAAAAAGAAAAGCAACACATTCACTAGTTTTCTCATGGCTTCTTTTTGGTTGATTAGTTTCACATTGTGCACAGGTAACTGTTGTAAGTTCGATTAGCGTACCAAAGGCCGACTTCCGAGTTATATTTGCAGTCCTGTCTGCAGTAATAGGCTACTGCGTCAAAACATATTTTTCGTAATGCGTTTGTAATCTTGTTTCTGTAATACTGGTCCAATAGGACCAATACTAATAATAACATCACTGGAAATAATGTTTGATATCTAAGTGTGTTTGTGTGTGTGTCTAGGTTTCAAAAGAACTTAGTTGCGTATCAGAGCTTAATCACGAAGTGCGTGTATGACAAGCAACTGGATAGCGGGCGAGGGACACTTCTTCACTTATGTGATGAAGTCATTCAGCAGGAAGTGAGTACTAATTATCACACCACATCACATTATATTTATGTTAATATAAAATGAAATGAGATTAAGCATATAATGTTTGAATGCTTGGTCAGGTAAAAGAGGTTATCATATCATTCTTCATACTGAGTCGGAGAGGAGAATGTAGCAGACGGGTAGATATTTACTTGCAAGCTATCATTTATACACTTGTAATGTAAGCGTTTTTCTGTGCATAATTTTGAGGCTTGTAACGTTAAAAAAATAGGATCTAGACCGGCGATGCGAAGAGCTAATCAAAGAAGAATTCGGGGAGAAGTGTAATTTTGATGTGGACGATGCGGTTGACAAGTTGAAAAAGATGAGAATTATTTCAGAGGTAACATCATTCTATAGGCGAAAGTGAGTTATAGTATCTGTATGTATATATTTACAAAATTCTAAATGTTTGTATGTCAGGATGG